>NC_090050.1:900000-1063552 GCF_038355195.1 Osmerus mordax | reverse complement strand
GGTAGACTAGCCCACACACACTCTCACACACTGTGCTCACATAGATGTCATTGAAGACTGAACTGTACAGTTGGAATTGATATCCCAGAGTGTTTGTAAATATTGGTGTGTGTAGAATGTTTGTTTTGTTTTAACCTTTAGATGTAAATATTACTGATATTAAATATTATTAATATCTCTAAATATTACCAACGCTTCCACCAGAGTGAGTTATTTTTCCAAAACGGAAGCTAGCTTTAGTTAGCTTCCGTTACCTAGCAACCTAGCATAATACTCGTAGCAATGCTACTACCTGCTAGTGTTACTTGTTAGCCTCCTAATTGTACATTTTGAAGCCATACTATAGCGTTTGTCATATAGTTTTTGTCTATCGGAAAATAGTCGGTTGGAATGTTCAGAATCACACGTGCGACGTTACTCTGTGGGGCTTTCGAACTATCGCACACGTGTGATGCTACTCCTTAACGGATTAATTGTTGACAAACAACAATCCTGTCTTTGATCTCAGTCCCACTGAATGTGACGAACTGAATAGTGTCTTACTGACTAAATAAGGAGAAATAAAGATGTTTTATACAGGATGATAGAAGACATGCTGTGTGTTTGTTGGTGACCCAGTGGCCCGAGACACACACAAACACACGGACACACACACACATGCATGCATACACTGTGTAAATGACTAATAGCAATGTTTTATTTTGATAATCCTGTTTCCTACTTTTATTTTACGTGACTTTTATTTTGGCATCGTGTTGTCTGCACACGTGATTGATCGCTCGCACACACTTGTTCAATAGAGGATGCGAGCAGTCACGTTGCAGGACGGTGCATGTTTGGAGCCAGAGATTTGAAGTTAAGCTAACGGTGGCGGCCTTCCCGGGATTACTACCTTATAGCACCCTTTAATATGCGGAGCGAGGTGTGTTGTTCATTGTAATTGTATTTCATGTGAATTCATTGCCTGTAATAACTTTGTCCTGTCACACTGTTAGCCACGTATGCTAAAGTGCATTATTTGTATCTAAAGCTAAATTGCCTTTGTTATTTCCCTCTTTAGTTTTCACGGTGTCGGTGTTGGTGCTATGCACACTCGTCTAAAATAAAGTACACCCGTCTGGAAACACTCCCAAGCCTGTTTATTCCAAGTTGAAGGGATGCTACACACTGTAAACACTACATTTAGGACTAGTAAAATTACAGTATTACCCACTTGAATATAAACTGTCTGTGTGTGTGTCTAGTGTGATCCCCACCCTCCCTTGACCTGCCCCCACCCTCCCTACTCCCTTTGGGCTCTCAGAGGGGGAGGGAGGGAGGGAGGTCAAGGGAGGGAGGGAGGGAGGGAGGGAGGTCAAGGGAGGGAGGGAGGGGGGGAGGGAGGTTTTAATTGTTGACAAACAACAATCCTGTCTTTGATCTCTGTTCCACTGAATGTGATGAACTAAATAGTGTCTTACTGACTAAATAAGGAGAAATAAAGATGTTTTATACAGGATGATAGAAGACATGCTGTGTGTTTGTTGGTGACCCAGTGGCCCGAGACACACACACACACACGGACACACACACACACGCATGCATACACTGTAAACACTACATTTAGGACCAGTAATATGACAATATTACCCACTTGAATATAAACTTTCTGTGTGTGTGTCTAGTGTGATCCCCTCCCTCCCTTGACCGGCCCCCACCCTCCCTACTCCCTTTGGGCTCTCAGAGGGGGAGGGGGGGGGGAGGGAGGGGGGGAGGGAGGGAGGGAGGGAGGGAGGGAGGGAGGGAGGGAGGGAGGGAGGGAGGGAGGGAGGGAGGGAGGGAGGGGGGGATGGAGGTTTTAATTGTTGACAAACAACAATCCTGTCTTTGAGCTCAGTTCCACTGAATGTGATGAACTAAATAGTGCCTTACTGACTAAATAAGGAGAAATAAAGATGTTTTATACAGGATGATAGAAGACATGCTGTGTGTTTGTTGGTGACCCAGTGGCCCGAGACACACACAAAAGGACACACACACACACACGGACACACACACATGCATGCATACACTGTAAACACTACATTTAGGACCAGTAATATGACAATATTACCCACTTGAATATAAACTTTCTGTGTGTGTGTCTAGTGTGATCCCCTCCCTCCCTTGACCTGCCCCCACCCTCCCTACTCCCTTTGGGCTCTCAAAGGGAGGGAGGGAGCAAGGGGGGGGGGGGGAGGTTTTAATTGTTGACAAACAACAATCCTGTCTTTGATCTCATGTTCCATGTGATGAACTAAATAGTGTCTTACTGACTAAATAAGGAGAAATAAAGATGTTTTATACAGGATGACAGAAGACATGCTGTGTGTTTGTTGGTGACCCAGTGGCCCTAGACACACACACATGGACACACACACACACATGCATGCATGCATACACTGTAAACACTACATTTAGGACCATTAATATGACAGTATTACCCACTTGAATATAAACTGTCTGTGTGTGTGTCTAGTGTGATCCCCTCCCTCCCTTGACCTGCCCCCCCCTCCCTACTCCCTTTGGGCTCTCAGAGGGGGAGGGAGGGAGGGAGGGAGGGAGGGAGGGAGGGAGGGAGGGAGGGAGGGAGGGAGGGAGGGAGGGAGGGAGGGAGGGAGGGAGGGGGGGGGGGGGGGAGGGAGGTTTTAATTGTTGACAAACAACAATCCTGTCTTTGATCTCAGTCCCACTGAATGTGATGAACTAAATAGTGTCTTATTGACTAAATAAGGAGAAATAAAGATGTTTTATACAGGATGATAGAAGACATGCTGTGTGTTTGTTGTTGACCCAGTGGCCCTAGATACACACACACACATGGGCACACACACACATGCATCACTAGGAAAAGTAAGACATTTGAAGTTGAAAAAATGTGAGGGTTTTCTCTGCTGTTAAATCTAATAGCAGTCATGTTTGACCCTGAAGACAACACAAGGGTTAAGATATACTATTCATCATATTATGGTAGTATTCCATCTGAGCTGCAGGGATAGTCAGCCAAATGCCCCATACCGAGTGAGATTTCAAACACATATTTGCTCTTTAAAAAGGGAAGAAAGAAAGTTGAACACAGAAAGTCTTTTATTGGTCATTTGCACATATCACAAAAGGTAACATTGGCCATTGACATTTTTTTCGGTTGGCCCTGCTACATGTAACGTAACATCAAAGCAAAAAGGGCAATATATATATATCCTATATATTTTTTGCAAGAATATAAAATGTTGAAACAGGGTGAATACAGGTAAAGTGGGACACTTAAGCTTGGGGGCGCTGCTCATGTGGCGACCAATAGCAGGTGTTGTGCGTCTGAGTCTTCTTGTTTTTGTGTGCTGATTGTATTGTAGAGCCAACAGACAAACCACGTACCATCACACCTTTCCCCTACCCCCAACAAGGAGAAAGGGGGTTTCCCCCCTTGTCCTTATCTCCAGAGCAGGAGCTTCAAAGCTTCTGGCCCAGCATGGGGTCAGAAGGTAGACCAAAATGGCCTTACAGTATGGAGACAAAGGATTTTAAGGAAGAACTAACTTTTCTGGATTTACAAACATATTCTCAAGGACTACATGGCTCATGGACACTATTTCAATGACAGTAGTTGATGTGTTATAATGTATGCTTTCCCTTTAATGCTGTGTTGATATAATTTGATGTTTTAATGTAACTTCCTTTCCTGTTATGACAAATCAGTCAATCTTGATATCAAAATGATTCTAATCTACAAACTAAACCATTTATTAATGTTGTATTGTTATATTTTGAAGTATAAGCAATACATGGACATTTGAAATAGCTGAACTCTGAAAAGTTATCAACCACTTCACACCCATACGTCAATCTCAGGATGGACGCCCAGGTGGGAGTAACTGACCAATCAAAGAGTTCACCTCCAAAAGGATACCCCCTTTCGCAAGGATTATAAAACCTCGACGCACAAGCAATCCTGGCTTTTTCGGAATTTCGGATTCACCGGAAGTGTTCGCGACACATCTGACCTATCCTTCTCAATCAGCAACTCACTGGACCACTAGGAACTTGAACGAAAGATTCCTTTGCTCTAACCGTTTGACAACGACGAACAGAACTTTGACTCTTCTTCTTCAAACTGACAACAGTAACTGCGATATTGCTACATTTCTTACTTGTGAACATTGGCATATTGTGATTTAATTTGTTACGTTTGATTTTTGTTTGCAAATGATTTAACCTAACTTTTGTTAGGATTAGTTAACATACTCTCCCATTGTTCTCCAGAAGCCTATCTCTCACTCTCTCCCTTCCCCCTCCCCACGCGCTCTCAACCTACCATCTTGTACCAACCCTCATCATAGTTTAGGACCTACTGTATACAGTTCAACTCAACTCACTTTCAACTAACCTATAACTTCTCTGGTATTTGTTCATTATATTTACATTTCCTTAAATAAATCATTGTTTATAATACTCGCGTTATCCCTCACGTTATCTGATCTGCTCTACTTTCATAGAAATTCACAACTTAAGATTAGACTGATTATTACGAAGGCTATTATTCAATAAGGTTTCCTCTGTTCCTTTAACAAATAAGAGGAGGTGCCCCCAAGAACTACATACTTTATTATAAATTAAGTATTGCTAATCTTAAACGAGCAAACCCCGCTACAGTATTAACTTGGGATTTTTTTGACTCCTAAACGTTAACTGTTTTAACAGTCTTAACTGTTTTGATACAGACTGTTGTTGTGCAAGGTCACTGATTGTGGAGATCCTTTTTTTGTTGCCGATCATCCTCACTCTAAATTTCGCTTTGGGCCTTCACCATTCTCAAACTATCTAAATTCAGTTTTCTCGGGAGTTCCTCTTGGGGCTTCAATGAAACAGACAAGTGCCGGATTACTAAAGGACAAATTGTCATTTGGCTTATTGACACCAGATGCGATGCCCCTTGATAGGATGTATATACGAGGATACAAGCCTGGGAAAGTTAATGTTAGGAAACTTGGAAGAAGAGGTGGTGTTTGGAGGCAGATTAGTCAACAACTACGGAATAATCGCATCCCTCTGCCTTCTATGATACTATCTAATGTGCAGTCTTTAAGAAGTGAAATCGACAAGTTGCAAGCGAACTTCAATCATTTAGGGGAATTTGGAGAAGCCTGTATTATGGCGGTGACGGAAACATGGCTCACACACATGGAGTCAGATTCTTCACTGGAAATTGATGGCTTTGGGACTCCTATTCGACTTGATTGTGACTGTGAGGTAACGGGGAAGACTAAAGGAGGGGGCGTTTGTTTGTATAGAAACCGCAGATGGTGTAGAAACTTTACTTACTCTCTGTTTCGCTTAGGCCCGCCTACCTTCCGAGGGAATTACCCTCAATTGTTTGTTACGGTGGTCTATAAACATCCTAAATACAAAGCAAACGCCGAAGCAGCAGCTGAGTTAATATTCAAAGTGACACAAGAACTGCAATCTAAATCTCCAGATTCCCTCAATTTTATTATGGGAGACTTTAACCATTGTAAATGAAAGGGCACATGATCAGGGTTTTATCAGTATGTCTCATGCCCTACTGGTTATAGTAAAACTCTTGACTTGTGTTATAGCTCTATCAAGGGGACTTATAACTCTGTTGGTGGACCCACGCTTGGATCTTCAGATCACAATGTAGTACACCTTTTACCGACCTACAAGACTGTGCTTCAGCGTGAGCAGGTTGTGAAGCGAATGGATTTGAGGGGGGGAGGGGGGTTTGGACTGAGGAGTTCCCTTGCCCTTCAGGGCTGTTTCGAGTGTACTGACTGGTCAGTGTTCCTGGACACCTCTGATGACATAAATGAACTTACTGATGTGGTGTGTAGCTATATTCTGTACGGACTCTGGGATCCCTACCAAGGAAGTTAGAATATTCCCAATGGTGGATCAATATGATCCATGTTCTATGTCTCGGACTGCTTAAGAATAGGGGCAATAGCCTCTACTGATTTGTTGGGTTCATTCAAGAGGAGGAGAGGGAGGGAGGAGGAGAGAGAGAGTGGAGGAGAGGAGGAAAAGGGAGTAGGAGTGCCATGTCCCAGTCAGAGAGGGACAGGGCAAGAGAGGAGGAGAGGGAGTAGGAGTGCCATGTCCCAGTCAGAGAGGGACAGGGCAAGAGAGGAGGAGAGGGAGGAGGAGTGCCATGTCCCAGTCAGAGAGGGACAGGGCAAGAGAGGAGGAGAGGGAGGAGGAGTGCCATGTCCCAGTCAGAGAGGGACAGGGCAAGAGAGGAGGAGAGGGAGTAGGAGTGCCATGTCCCAGTCAGAGATGGACAGGGCAAGAGAGGAGAGGGAGTAGGAGTGCCATGTCCCAGTCAGAGAGGGACAGGGCAAGAGAGGAGGAGAGGGAGGAGGAGTGCCATGTCCCAGTCAGAGAGGGACAGGGCAAGAGAGGAGGAGAGTTCCCTTGTTGAGAGAGTTGAGCTGTTTGGTGTCTGCTGGTGAGAGCAGTATGGTGACAAGCAGGTCTTTGGTGGGCCACAGTTAGGCGTCACACCAGGGTGACCTACGTCACACCAGGGTGACCTACGTCACACCAGGGTTCCCTCTCTCCCACTGGGTGTCTGTGTGACGGTGTCTGGGTGTGGGTATGTGTGTGTGGGTCTGTGTCTGTCTTTCTGTTTCAATGTGTGTGGGTATGTGTATGTGTGTGGGTGTGTGTCTAGGTGTCGGTATGTATGTGTGTGTGTCAGTGTGTGTGTATTTGTCTTGTCCTCTGTATGTTGTAAACAGAGGAGGATGGACACACTGCAGAGAGCCCTGGACACAGAGATACACAGATACAACCACTCAGTCTGGAGGAAGATGATGGAGGAGGAGAGGAAGAGGAGGGAGAGAGGGAAGAGGAAAAGAGAGTGAGGGAGAGAGGGAGGAGGAGAAACAGGGAAAGGAGGAGGAGGGAGAGTTTAACAAAGAGGAGTGAGAGGAAGAGAGGGAGGAGGTGGAGGAGGAGGAGCATCACATCAACTCAACACTGATCCTGTTCTAGTAGGGAGCAGTAGAGTAACTGATCCTGTTCTAGTAGGGAGCAGTAGAGTAACTGATCCTGTTCTAGTAGGGAGCAGTAGAGTCACTGATCCTGTTCTGGTAGGGAGCAGTAGAGTAACTGATCCTGTTCTAGTAGGGAGCAGTAGAGTCACTGATCCTGTTCTAATAGGGAGCAGTAGAGTAACTGATCCTGTTCTAGTAGGAAGCAGTAGAGTAACTGATCCTGTTCTAATAGGGAGCAGTAGAGTAACTGATCCTGTTCTAGTAGGGAGCAGTAGAGTAACTGATCCTGTTCTATTAGGGAGCAGTAGAGTAACTGATCCTGTTCTAGTAGGAAGCAGTAGAGTAACTGATCCTGTTCTAGTAGGGAGCAGTAGAGTAACTGATCCTGTTCTAGTAGGGAGCAGTAGAGTCACTGATCCTGTTCTAGTAGGGAGCAGTAGAGTCACTGATCCTGTTCTAGTAGGGAGCAGTAGAGTCACTGATCCTGTTCTAGTAGGCAGCAGTAGAGTAACTGATCCTGTTCTAGTAGGGAGCAGTAGAGTCACTGATCCTGTTCTATTAGGGAGCAGTAGAGTCACTGATCCTGTTCTAGTAGGCAGCAGTAGAGTCACTGATCCTGTTCTAGTAGGGAGCAGTAGAGTCACTGATCCTGTTCTAGTAGGGAGCAGTAAAGTAACTGATCCTGTTCTAGTAGGGAGCAGTAGAGTAACTGATCCTGTTCTAGTAGGGAGCAGTAGAGTAACTGATCCTGTTCTAGTAGGCAGCAGTAGAGTAACTGATCCTGTTCTATTAGGGAGCAGTAGAGTAACTGATCCTGTTCTAGTAGGGGGCAGTAGAGTAACTGATCCTGTTCTAGTAGGGGGCAGTAGAGTAACTGATCCTGTTCTATTAGGGAGCAGTAGAGTAACTGATCCTGTTCTAGTAGGGAGCAGTAGAGTAACTGATCCTGTTCTAGTAGGGAGCAGTAGAGTAACTGATCCTGTTCTAGTAGGGGGCAGTAGAGTAACTGATCCTGTTCTAGTAGGGAGCAGTAGAGTAACTGATCCTGTTCTAGTAGGGAGCAGTAGAGTAACTGAGTGGAAATAGGATCCTAACTTGACATGGCGTGTCATTGAAAGATAAAGTAGGGTGAGCAGAAGTGGAACTCCAGTGGTTAGAAATGATGTCATTGATGTCAACAGTTAATGTTGAAAGACTGTAATGCAACCCCGGTTCTTCCCTGGTCACACTGGTAGAATGATTCTAGTACTTTCTAACCCTATCCCTGTATGATACTACTTTTATTGTACCCATGTACATTTGACTTCCAGCACACAGTCATGACAACATGGCTCTCATTCCAGTGCTGCAGAATCAGCAGAGAGCAGTTGTCTGGAGAGTGTTTACAACAGAAGGTTAATAAAGTGAAATGGATTCAGCCCAAGAGACAAGGGTCTAGATATTCCTGGTCATGTGGTGTAGCAAACCAGGGGAGTCAGACCTGCCAGTCCGGCCCCGAAGGCGGGTCCATCGACTTCCATTGGGGGAGGTGATAGAGGGAATCTATCTGCCTGTCGAGGTGCTGCAGCCACTGGGCACATGGCAATGGTCACACCTGGAGCCCATCAGACAATCAGGCGAAGGCTTAAAGGGAGCCAGCCCAAGGCCACAGGGTAGGGAGAGAACCAGGGAGACAACGCTGGAGGAACGTTTCCCAAACGACTAAACTTTCCCTCTGCTTTGACCCCCCCAGACCCACACTCCTTGAAGGACCACAGACCCCGGACGGGAAGACCCCTGATTTAAAGTTTGTCCCATTACCCTTACCCTGAAACCCTTTAGTAAAGACCAATTTATGTTAACCCCAAGTGTAGAGCGGCTTCCTATTCACTGTGTCACCTCCTCTCCTGTGGCTGTGTCTCCGGGCTTCTCTGCAGTGGCCCTGGTCCCAAGTGGCCCCAGCTGGGGAGCTCAGTGGTGCTAATCAGGGAACGAGCTGGGAGAGCGTGGAGAGGAGTGCAGCAGGGGTGCTGTCCATGGTGCTGCTGTCTGATGGCAGGTCTCTTCCTGCTGTAGAGACCAGGGCTGCTGTCTGATGGCAGGTCTCTTCCTGCTGTAGAGACCAGGGCTGCTGTCTGATGGCAGGTCTCTTCCTGCTGTAGAGACCAGGGCTGCTGTCTGATGGCAGGTCTCTTCCTGCTGTAGAGACCAGGGCTGCTGTCTGATGGCAGGTCTCTTCCTGCTGTAGAGACCAGGGCTGCTGTCTTGATGACAGGTCTCTTCCTGCTTCTGACCTGGAGTGGTTGAGAGAGGGCGTGGTGAGATTGAGTCCCTACTCACATAAAAACACACACATGCACAGGGACAAAAACACAAATTCAATTGTTCAAGTATATCTGCACACACTTTCTTAGACTGTGTGTTTGCATGTGTGAGAGAGAGTCTGTGGTCCAGACTCTGGTCTGTGCTCCAGTAGCTGGTTGGTGTGCTGTGTGTCCAGTCTCCTCCTCTAACCTCCTCTCCCTACCCCTCCTCTCTTCATCCACACCTCCTCCAGCTCACCTCTAACCTCCTCTCCCTACCCCTCCTCTCCTCATCCACACCTCCTCCAGCTCACCTCTAACCTCCTCTCCCTACCCCTCCTCTCTTCATCCACACCTCCTCCAGCTCACCTCCACCTCTAACCTCCTCTCACTGTCTCTCCTTTCCTCATCCCCTCCTGTCCTCTCCTCCCCTCCTCTACCATTATGTTTTTTCTAGGGCAAATGATGAGAAGTGCTAGTTTGATGTTTATTATTTACTTGATCATTCTCAGGACAAGCAAACACATGGCCAGGTGCACCAGAAAGGAGCAGGAAGTTAACCCTAGCATGTAGCTACCCACCTAGCATCACTTACGCTGGTAATTGGTTCACACTGCAGTTAAACAAATCTATTAAACAATGGTGGAACAAATATTCGGATTCTTTACTGAACATAAACACGATAGCTAATGAAGCAAGGAATCTCTGCCAAGTGTCTTTTATTGTCATTTAATTTATATATACGTGATACAGTACACAATGAAACAAAACAATGTTCCTCCAGGACCACGGTGCCACAGACAACTACGTAAAATCTGTAGTATATGTCTGTGGTTCACACATCTTGAGAACCGTTCATCCAGTCCACTTCACACCTGCCGGGTGTGTGGATGAAATTGAGACAACATTTCAAAAGGACCAGCTGAGATAAAGCTGGTCCATTCATGAGCGCTGACGGCTCAGTCATCCACATTCCCTCCCATCTACGAATATGTTGGAGAAGATCTTCAATTAGGGTCTATCTTGTTCATTCTACCACAGATTTAAACTTCACAGAACAACAGTAGAATAGTGAAAATGATAACTGCTCTTGGCTACAGCTGTGAGCTTCCTCCTCTGCATTGTTCTTGTTCGTCCTTGTTCATGAACAAGGACGAAGGATGTGTGTATATACTGTGTGTGTATGCGTATGTGTGTGTGTATGTGTGTATATACTGTGTGTGTGTGTATGTGTGTGTATATACTGTGTGTGTATGTGTGTATATACTGTGTGTGTGTGTGTATGTGTGTGTGTATATACTGTGTGTGTATGCGTATGTGTGTGTGTATGTGTGTGTATATACTGTGTGTGTGTGTGTGTGTATGTGTGTATATACTGTGTGTGTGTGTATGTGTGTGTATATACTGTGTGTGTATGCGTATGTGTGTGTGTATGTGTGTATATACTGTGTGTGTGTATGTGTGTGTATATACTGTGTGTGTATGCGTATGTGTGTATACTGTGTGTGTATGCGTATGTGTGTGTGTGTGCGTGCAGATGTCTCAGATGTCTCAGCGGGCTCTGGTCCAGGAGCTGCTGTGTCCAGAGGGGGGCCATGGCCAGGCTGCAGCTGCTGAGGGCAGAGTACAGCAGTGCCCAGCTCAGCCTGCGGGAGGCGCTCAACCACAGCTTCCAGGTGCTTCAAACAACCTACAGACCAGGAGCATCTACTGACACATCATCATGGGCTCTTTGTTTTAGAAATGAATAATAATCATTTAAAGTAAACCTAGACTCACCAGAGATTGTAGGGAGATGTCCATTCACTACCTGCAAGCACACCACGCATGTGTTAACCAAATCAATCAGATGTTCATGTGTAATCTCTCTCCTGATGGTTCCCCTCTCTACAGGACCCAGACGTGTGGCTCTGTACGGTCACCTGCACTACCAGACTGGGGAGCACAGGAAGGCTCTGGAGGGCTATGAGAGGACCCTGCACTTAGTGGTGGACGCCTCAGACACACATCCCATCTACCTGCACCTGGGCTCCATCTACCTGGAGGAGGCCAGGGGGAGATGGGCAGGGTCACACACACACATGAACCAGTGACATGGTTTAGTAACTTAACTAGGAGGTAGTTTGGGGACAATCGTTGTTTTGCTGAAACCCATCTGTTTGTATGTGTCCATTTGTAGTATGAGAAGGCTCAAAGGACATATTTACGTGCCTGCATGAGTACCTGTCTTGTCTCACCTCCCTGAGAGCCCTGCATATCCCAGACCTGCTCAACAAAGGAGCAGACCTGATGTC
Organism: Osmerus mordax; assembly: GCF_038355195.1. Taxonomy (NCBI): domain Eukaryota; kingdom Metazoa; phylum Chordata; class Actinopteri; order Osmeriformes; family Osmeridae; genus Osmerus; species Osmerus mordax. The sequence continues at coordinate 1,051,945 of NC_090050.1, read as the reverse complement.
ACGGGGACGAACCACCGTTGGGGGTGGATGGACGAGGCCTCTCCCTCAGTGGAAGGATGCTCTCCCAAGCCGGAGGCACGGTGAAGAGCCCACCAGTGATCGGAGGTCCTCTCATGGCTTGGCTACTGAGAGGGACCTGTTAGAACACAGAGGTCTGTCTGAGGCTGTCATCCAGACTGTACAGAGCACACACATGTGATCCACTGTGAGGGGTCATGTGATCCACTGTGAGGGGTCATGTGACACGCTGGCAAACTTTCTCTCGGTGGTGTGGAGGACAAAACGTTGACCCAGTCTCGTACTGGATCAAAACGTTCTTGTGCTTTTTACAATCACTGTCTGACAGGAGACTGCGGGTAGTGTCAGGGTGTATGCAACAGCCGTCTCAGCTTGTCATGAAGGTGTTGCCAGGACGACTCTGTTCAGCCACCTGTTGGTTAAACGTTTCCTGTCTGGTACGTGACTCAGACCCCCTCAGAGAGCCTCAGCGCCCCGGTGGGACCTGTCCATGGTGCTGGAGGCTCTGTGGAAGCACAGACAAGACAGGGTCTAGTTATGTAAGACAGCTGCTACCAGGGGGGTATTCCAGGTAGCAGGTTTAGTGAAAACTTGAGTTGTTTAACCCTGAAAAGAGGCTTACTCCGAGTTCCACGTTCCAGAAAGAGAGGTAACAAAACCTTTTGGTAAGTTGCCATGGTAACTTACGCTGTGAAACTAACCTGCTCGCTAGCAGGTTTTCTATGAAAAACTCTACGTTTTCCTAGCAATCCCCACCCACTTTCGGATCTTGAAACAGTTTGCAGACATGGGGTGTCCTTTCCTGGGTCGGCCGATCGATTACGAGCAAAATATAATTCGCATAGCCTTACGCCAGGAGAGGATTCTAAGACCACGATTGGATGTACTTTCATTCCCCGATGAATACCTACGCGAACGTTACCGTTTTTCATCACATTCAATAATTTATCTCACCAACATTCTCCATCCATACATTGCTAATGTAACACACCGTGGACGTGCTCTCAGAACAGACCAAATGATATGCGTTGCTCTCCGTTTCTTTGCCAACGGGAGTTTCCTATACAACATTGGCGATGCAGAACATCTCGGAAAAGCAACAGTCTGCCGAGCCATAAGAAAAGTGGTCCTGGCACTGAAAGGCCTACTGCAGACCTACGTAGTCTTTCCTGGGCACAAACCTCTAAGGACCATCAAAGAGGAATTTCACATGATTTCAGGGGACTGATGTAGCACACATTCAGTTTAAGTCAATGAAGAAATTTGAAATCATGTGAATGACAATGTTGCAATCTCAGACTGGGATGAGTAAATCCTTTCTATTTTGCAGGATTTCCCAATGTGATTGGCTGCATTGATGGCACCCACATGCCCATCATAGCTCCATCCATTAATGAAGGAGACTATGTGAATAGGAAGTCATTCCACAGCATTAATGTGCAGGTAGATTTACTGTCTTACAATAATAAAGACTACAGCACAACTTTAAAATATTGCAGCTAATATCTCTTCTCTGCACTGGCAAGATTATATGTGATGCAGCACATTTGATCTCAAATGTGGAGGCCAAATGGCCTGGCTCGGTACATGACTCAAGGATATATCGCGAGTCTACCCTGAGCAACAGAGTTGCAAATGGTAAGTTAAGCTTTGAACAAATAACATTCCCTTGTCTCCCTCTTCTACCACACTTACAATGTACCCACTATATACTTACAGGAGAGTTTCATGGCCACCTGCTTGGTGACAGAGGGTACCCATGCCAGCCCACTCTGATGACCCCTTACCATGACCCTGAGCCGGGCCCTCAGCCGTGGTACAATGTGGCCCACTGCAGGACTAGAGCCCGGGTGGAGATGACCATAGGCATTCTCAAAGCCCGATTCCAGTGCCTACGTAGACTGAGGGTAAAACCAGAGAGGGCATGTGATATTATTGTGGCATGTGTTGTTCTTCATAATATTGCCACTATTAGAGGAGAGCAACACCCTGCCGTACAAAACGACCCTGAGGACGACCATCCCCTCCAACCTGCAGATGTCCAAAATGGGAGAGAAGTCAGAGACATACTGTGCCGCACACACTTCCACCAACCCTGACACTGAAATAAACACAAATCATTACCATTTCATTTTGTCTTCTTTATTGCCTACAAATAGAAATGCAACAATTAATATTAATATATTGTTCTGACAATTAACACTCACTCACCTGTGACCATGCACCCACCTGCAGCTGGTGTTCTAGCAATTCAATTTCTAGATCCGTCTTCTTTATCTTCCGCCCCAAATACACCATCTCTTGGTCAGTTTTCTCCATTTGTTTTAACAAAAGGAGTTTGTACAAGTCCTTAACTGGTAACACATAAGGATGACATTAAATCCCAGTTCTACACACAGAATTCACCTGCCATTTACTGAACATCTGTAGCTGTGCTTTGGAGGTTGATGGACCCCTCTCCTGGCAAGGCTCATCCATGCTCTGTTCAACAGGATCAGACTGTGCATTTAGTTTTTACATTCATTACTCTCATCAATTCAGTGTACATTTTAAACTGACAATTACACCCAAGACTGTAAATAAAGTACACGGAGAGAGAACTATCATATATGTAGCTACCATATATGTAGGCATCTCTGCAACCCCGTCTGTGGCAGCAGTCAATGTGTCCTCATCATCATCATCATCATCATCCTGTGATGAAAGGTATTGTTTCAGGATAGTCAACACTACTATGCATAATGGAGTATTGAGTGGCCTACTTACAAGTGGTACCGTTGTGCAAAGGCTTGCAGGAGGCTCCACCACTCAGATTACACCATCAGTGACTAGAAGTGGACCAGAGTGGAAAATGAAAACACATTCACACACATACTCGCACATACTTACATCTTATGTAGGCACTTGTGTCCTGTGGGGTGATTGGCTCTGATGAGCTTCCTCCAGGGATGCCTTCAGCCACTGGACGGCCAATGTTGTGGCTCAGAGCCAGCTCTTCTGCAGAGGTCAGAGGTGCTGGTGGTGGCCCTCCACCCGTTTTGCGTGCCTCAGCCTTCTTTCTATTTGCTGAATTGAACTCAGTGTTAACGGACATTAAATGTTCGATTTATGGACTAAATTCAAACTTACGCATTGACTCGATCAGCAATTCTTTCCCACGCCAATTGTCTGTCCTTCGCAGCTACAGCCGTATTACTTTTTTTCCGAAATATGTGCTCGGACTCACCATACGCACGGATTAAAATTTCCAATTCCATTGCGGTGAAATAGGACGCCCTTTTTTGTCGCCTTTTTCCATGGTAAATCCTAGTATCGGAGCTCCATAGATGTTGGCTTTTAGTAGAACTCGTGCACGCGCTAAACTCAGAGTTGACGTACTCCGAGTCGAATTAACTAATTCATATCAGGTGTTCTGGAACCGAATTTTCGGAGTTTCCCATGTTAGAGTAACTCAACTCTGAGTTCAGGGTTAATCTCAGAGTTTGTTAAACCCGCTACCTGGAATACCCCCCTGTTCTATACCAAGACGTCTATAAACACCCAGTCCAGACCTGCCCTGGACCCCCACTCTCCTGCCTGCTAGATCCCTCTCCAGACCTGCCCTGGACCCCCACTCTCCTGCCTGCTTGATCCCTCTCCAGACCTGCCCTGGACCCCCTCTCTCCTGCCTGCTTGATCCCTCTCCAGGCCTGCCCTGGACCCCCACTCTCCTGCCTGCTTGATCCCTCTCCAGACCTGCCCTGGACCCCCTCTCTCCTGCCTGCTTGATCCCTCTCCAGGCCTGCCCTGGACCCCCACTCTCCTGCCTGCTTGATGTCTCTCCAGGCCTGCCCACCCTGCCCCTACTCCTCTTCAGACACTGCTACCATGTCTGTAAATAGGTTACATGCATCTAACATTAGTCAGGATTGACCCCTGGTTATAGCTACTCTGATACTGACATCTAACATTAGCCTGTATTTTATCAGTGGGTCAGGTGAAACACACCCAAGCCTAGTATGGTTGCAAAGTCACTAGTCCAAAACCAATGTCAATGACAGAGTACACCAAAGACAAACTATTTCCAGACCTTTCTAACTGTATAAATCCCTCAGTGTTTAACCCTGGTCTCAACTTGTGTTCTTTCTGTTGGTTTTCCATCTTTTTATTTACATTTAGCAGACGCTCTTATCCAGAGCGACTTACAGTAAGTACAGGGACATTCCCCCGAGGCAAGTAGGGTGAAGTGCCTTGCCCAAGGACACAACGTCAGTTGGCATGACCGGGAATCGAACTGGCAACCTTCGGATTACAAGTCCGACTCCTTCACCGCTCAGCCACCTGACTCCCTACAAAATTGGGTGTGCTCAAGCCTTCGGCGAGAGCACAACCTTTGTTCTCTCACATATATATTATTATTTTTATTTCTTTTTGCCCCCCTAAAACTCAGTCAATATTTGGCCTACATAGACAACGTAGGTGTCAAAAGTTTCGTCTTGGTAGCGATTGAGTTGCTTCTATTGGAATTTACGTTCCGTTGCATGGTTTAAGCGTAAGTTAAGTTTTTGTGGCGAAAAGTGAAGCTAACGGTGGCTAATTTGCTAGCCACAGTCACTGACGTTACTAACGTCACTGCGTCACTAACGTCACAAAAAACACGCGTGACTACCTTTGCCAGAACATTCGTTTAGCATCTGTTAACTTGGGGGATAGCTAAGCTAACTATAGCTTTACTGCAAGGCAGCTGCAGAAACGCCACAAGAGAAGAGGCCAGGGTGATAACTATTTACTCATTTTACTTTGTGATATGACACACAATTGTGATGTGTAATGTACAATATAAGCTGATATTATTAAGGAAGTACATCTACTTTCGGAAACAGTATTCTACTATTTCACTGAAGTATTAGCATCATGACATTAGCCTGTGTTGCCCGGGCAACACATACTACAGTGGTCTATGATGTAGCGTTATCTGTTTTCAATCGTTAAAATAAACATTCCTCACATATACATTTTTGTTGTAGGATTTATTATGACATTAGAAAACGATTTGTTGGTGAAATTACCATTACCTGTGGTTTCAAACCAGTGTAGCTCACTGCAACGCTGTAGCTTACGCAAGACACACTACAAAAACATCTAGCTACTGTACAGTACACAGCTGTTTAGGAAGTCAAACTGCGACAGAAAATGTTCGGCACTCCCCTTACTTAAATCAAAAGTCTATCTAACTACTAACCTGAACTTCATTGCCACAGCCTAAACGTTGTCAATCTGTTCATGAAAATAATTAATTTCAGCCTAAACCGTACAACGGAACGTTAAATCCAATTCAACCAACGCAATCGCTACCAAGACGAACACAGCAGTAGCCTAGTACTGTACCGTAGTAGTACAATTTACCGGGGCAGCTTCTCAACACAGGGCTATATCGCATTTTGCGTTGTTACTGACAATGATCGCTACCAGTGAGCTTTTTATGAATGAGCAATTTTCCACTAAATAAATGTCAAGCTTATTTACGTTTTGGGGGGCATATTTTCAGTTAGCAGATGGTACCGTTTGAATCGCGATTCCATCTTCTACTGCCGGGTAACGTCGTAGAATAATCTTCAAAGGGGTTGTTTATTCATGAATGAATGCAATATGAGTAGGCTAAATGCCTGAAAATATCATGAGAAGAGAAAAACTTAAAATGACGTTTAAATCATAGAGATTAGGTCAATTTTTACACCGGTCTGCAATAATGTCACGAAAACACGCGTGACTACCTTTGGCAGAACATTCGTTTCGCATCTGTTAACTTGGGGGATAGCTAGGCTAACTATAGCTTTACTGCAAGGCAGCTGCAGAAACGCCACAAACAAAGAGGCCAGGGTAATAAATATTTACTCATTTTACTTTGTGATATGACACACAATTGTGATGTGTAATGTACAATATAAGCTGATATTATTAAGGAAGTACATCTACTTTCGGAAACAGTAGTCTACTATTTCACTGACATATTAGCATCATGACATTAGCCTGTGTTGCCCGGGCAACACATACTACAGTGGTCTATGATGTATCTGTTTTCAATCGTTAAAATAAACATTCCTCACATATACATTTTCGTTGTAGGATTTATTCTGACATTAGTAAACGATTTGTTGGTGAAATTACCATTACCTGTGGTTTCAAACCAGTGTAGCTCACTGCAACGCTGTAGCCTACTGTACCCGAGACACTAGTGTGAGTAGCTAACAAAAACTCCTCAGCTGTTTAAGTCAAACGGCGACAGAACATGTTCGTCACTCCCCTTACTCAAAAGTCTTTCAATAGGGAAACTATCTGACTACTAACCTGAACTTCATTGCCACAGCCTAAACTTTGTCAATCTGTTCATGAAAATAATTAATTTCAGCCTAAACCGTACAACGGAACGTTTAATCGAATTCAACCAACGCAATCGCTATCAAGACGAACACAGCAGTAGTCTAGTACTGTACTGTAGTAGTAGAATTTACCGGGGCAGCTTCTCCACACAGGGCTATATCGCATTTTGCGTTGTTACTGACAATGATCGCTACCAGTGAGCTTTTTATGAATGAGCTATTTTCCACTAAATATTAGTGGAATATTATATTCAAGCTTATTTACGTTTTTGGGGGCATATTTTCAGTTAGCAGATGGTACTGTTTGAATCGCGATTCTATCTTCTGCCGGTAAAGTCGTAGAATAATCTTCAAAGGGGGTTCTTTATTAATGAATGAATGCAATATGAGTAGGCTAAATGCCTGAAAATATCACGAGAAGGGACAACTTAAAAGGACGTTTAAGTCATAGAGATTAGGTCCATTTGTACACCGGTCTGCCAAATGTATTCGTTTTGATTCAGCCTGTCAGCTGCCTCTTGCAGGGGAAATGAGAAGACATTCTACACTTCACTCGTATTTTGAGTTGTAAATGAGCAGCAAAAAAAAGATGCTTTTAAATCTATGTAATCTTTATAAATAATAAGTAGGCCCGATGCATTTTTATATAAAATATACAGACCCCTGTGCAACCGACGCAAGCAAGCACACCCTACAATTTCCCCAGAAATTGTATCCTCTCTAGTTTTATGTTGCTGCTCTGTTCCAGTTGGTTTCCCTCTTCCTCTTTATGCTACTCGTCAGTTTCCGTAACACAGCTCAATGAGAGAACTGTTTCTCAACAGGAAATGTCCACTCCCAACCTGCACTCATAAAGAGAAGACACAATACAGTAAGTGTAATGTACGTTATTTTATTGACAGAGCAACACAGGAGATTTACTGAAATTATTTACAGAATTCCATGCACCTCAATCAATTGAATTGGTGAACAGTACTGTTGGGTGCTTGTTGTTTACTATGTTGATTCACCATGATGGGCAGTTACCTGCTGTAGACCTTCAGACCTTCAGTCAACATTATTTAGATCTAGTTCAGACTCACATTCTGGTGGGTAAACAGACCAAAAGACTGACTTTACCAGACTATGATGTGTGTGAAATATTTACATTCAGTTTGCAAAATCTATTCTACAGGAGTCTTTAGGTTACCTCCCATCTTGGTCAATGTTCAGACCTATTTGTAGATCTAGCATGTTCTGAAGAGGTATAATTTGATATGACAACAGAGCAAAAACTGACTAAATACCTTTGGAGTGACATGCTGTATGTCACTTTAGTATTGGCATTAAAAGGAAATATATTATAACTGACATGCAGTGGATGAATCGGTTGTAAGACATTATAATTTTCAGTCATCTTAATTGCCTGACACTGTCATTTATCTGTTGTGTTATCTGTTATTCTGTGTAGTGTGTTGTGTATAGTATATAGTGGGGCTGTATAGCGTGTATTAATAGTATATAGTGGGTCTATGTAGTGTGTAGTGTGTAGTATATAGTGGGTCTGTGTAGTGTATAGTATATAGTGGGTATATGTAGTGTGTAGTATATAGTGGGTCTGTGTAGTTTATAGTATATAGTGGGTCTATGTAGTGTTTAGTATATAGTGGGTTTATGTAGTGTATAGTGGGTCTGTGTAGTGTGTAGTGTATAGTATATAGTGGGTCTATGTAGTGTGTAGTGTATGGTATATAGTGGGTCTATGTAATGTGTAGTGTATAGTATATAGTGGGTCTATGTAGTGTTTAGTATATAGTGGGTCTATGTAGTGTGTAGTATAGAGTGGGTCTATGTAGTGTATAGTATAGAGTGGGTCTATGTAGTGTATAGTATAGAGTGGGTCTATGTAGTGTATAGTATATAGTGGGTCTATGTAGTGTATAGTGTATAGTGGGTCTATGTAGTGTATAGTATAGAGTGCGTCTATGTAGTGTATAGTATAGAGTGCGTCTATGTAGTGTGTAGTATATAGTGTGTCTATGTAGTGTATAGTATAGAGTGCGTCTATGTAGTGTATAGTATAGAGTGGGTCTATGTAGTGTATAGTATAGAGTGCGTCTATGTAGTGTATAGTATAGAGTGGGTCTATGTAGTGTATAGTGTATAGTGGGTCTATGTAGTGTATAGTATAGAGTGCGTCTATGTAGTGTATAGTATAGAGTGGGTCTATGTAGTGTATAGTATAGAGTGCGTCTATGTAGTGTATAGTATATAGTGGGTCTATGTAGTGTATAGTGTATATAGTATATAGTGGTCCTGTGTGTTTAGTCTTTCAGCAACAGTCTTGTAGCTTCCTCTCCTCCTCCATCATCCCTGGTCAGAATGAGTTGACAGGTGAAAGGTAATTCCCAGGGCCTCATGTACTAACGCTTTTGCACCCACTTCAGGCGTATTTGTTTTGCAATTTGCGCGTAAAAGCATGGCGAGGTATGTACAAACATGCCGCACTGAGGTAAAAGCGCAGACTGCCTGTCGCGGGAACTGAAAATGGCAAATTGCGCTTTTCCGTGTCATGCATATGCATTCATGGTAGGGTCAATGCGAAAGTGGGAGTTTCCCATAAAGAGATGGGAGGGGATGCGTAAAGTGCGCCTAATTATGTATTCCGCGGTATGTACAAAACCCGCTTGTGAAAGCGCAACTCTATTTTGCGGTGAAAATTATCCGCCTGTTAAAAGCAGGCGTAAACCAGGATGCGCATATGCCTCCTAGTAAAATGGCAGCCGTAACCCGAGCAAGACGAAGACATAGGCAAAACCATTTTTGCCACAAGGATCACACTTTTTGAGTTCAGTGAACACGAAATCATTATGCGTTACAGATTAAGCAGCCATGCAATATTACAGTTACTGGAAGAAATCAAAGATTACATCGAATCTCCGACTCAGCGTTGACATTCCATTCCAGCAGTTGTTAAACTCTTCGCTATATTACAAATATTGGCATCAGGATCACTTCAAACAGTCATTGCTGTTTTGACTTTGGTGGCTGATCCATGATAGAGAAAGAAGGAGGCCCATTCAATTGCGCGTTTAAATGCTCGCAATGTACGGTATAGTGGGCGGAGAAAGGCGCTGATTACCTGATGACCTGCAGGTTTCGTAAATACGACGTAAACTGAAGTATCACAGAGTGCGCAATCTGCGGGTTGGCCATGGCGCTAATAACGCTACGTTTGCGAATGTACGTACGAGGCCCCCAGTGTTCACACCTTCATTGCATGGACTTGGTAGTTAATGACTTCAGAACATCACTTACATATAGGAAACAAGCACCCAGAGTTTCTCAAGACTGAATCAGATATGATTCAAGTGAAATAAGGTAAGTGCGGTACTATTCCCGGTCATGATTCACAGTAGCATATTGATTCTGGGAAAGGGTTCTGTAGTCAAAAGAGCAAATCTTCCACTTTCATGGGTGTAGATATGGGATTGTAATTTTTTGATACCACAGCAATTTGATAAATATTTTCGGCTGGTGTTTTCACATGGTTGAAAATGACAAAAGCCGCTGTATATGTGGTGAGTCAGACAATGTGGACAGTAGAGGCCAACCCTGCCATCCATTATCACTGTTGTTGTTTTGGTGTTGTTGTCACTACTGTCATCGACACGTCATTGTTTGACTGCAAACCTGTAAGTCTTACATCGCCACCCATTCTACAATGGAAACATGTTTTGAAAGTTGTTAGTGTAGTAGAGCATGTAACTTTTGCTTGTATTAAATCTATCCCTAGCGTCTGCAATCTTTCGACCAGTGTGTTAGCAGCAGCTGGTCTTGCTGAAGCCAGAAGGATAAAGCTAACCTACTCACATAATGGGACCGTACTAGTTTAGCATAGTACCAGCAGGCTAGCAACTCAAAAGTGATATTAACTGGTAATAAGTAGGCCTATACGATCCATTGGATAGTAATATGGCTATCCCTGTAATCTCGACCAATGTCAGCAGTCAGCTAAGCATGGTTAGTGTCTGTATTAACCCTTGTGCTGCCTTCGGGTCACATGACCCAAAGGTTCATAACGAACCATCGTTGTGTTAACCCAATTTTACCCAATACAAAAACAAATAAAAATAATTTTCTTTTAACCTTTGCAATGTGGGGGGTCTGAGACAGCCCAACGGTTAAAAGAAAATGCTTCACTTTGTTTTTGTATGCGGTAAAGTTGTTGCAATACGACGGTGGGTCACAATGACTGATGGGTCAGAATGACCCGAAGATAACACAAGGGTTAAATTGATGAATTACTGTGCAAGAAAAACAGCACCCTGAAGCTACAGATGTAGAGCAGGTTGGTGATGAATCAGCATCAGGGGTTCAGGTGAGAATTGTCCATTTTGGTAAAGATTGCACTGCTGTTTTTTAAGGGACGTTTAGACAATGTTACCCATGAATGTTATCATTCACACTTATACTTGTAGGTAGTAAAAAGGTGCTATAAATTGGGATGCCCAAATGTATGCATCATATAATTCATTAATACATTATTTCATTGCTCAGAAGTCCAGTACAGATTATGTAGGCCTAGTACAGCTCCATAAAACCTGAACAATTACCTACATATAAAAAAAGTAATTTCTGAACAAACAAATGTATTGCATGTACTTCTCATTAGGTCATTTTGTTAATGAAGGCATTATTTAAAAATGCATTCAGGAAACTCAGAAATCCAGTGCAGATATAGTGCAGGCTGAGGAAGCAGCAGCTGGACCATCAGTGCTTCAGGTGAGGTCTTACTCATGGCATTTCATTAAGTATTTCCATGCATTAGCAATGAAATTGAAGGACGTTGGGGGAATCTGACCTTATGTCAGCACTTTTTGATTGTGAATTATGTGATGTTGAATAAAAAAACAAGGCTGTTCCATAGAACCGGGCAGGGTGCCGGGCAGGGTCCCTACCAAAGCTGACACCAAACCTACGCTCTTGAATACAGGGGGGGAAACAATGTGTCAACGTATTCCATCAGTTGATAAATTGGTGTTGAGCAATATCTTGAGTCTTTGCCAGGCTGCGTTCACACCATGGCTGATTGTGGCCCAAATCCGATTTAATTTCTCATGTGTGGACATAGGTCTGTTAATTGGATAATACTGTGAACAGCCCACAGTCCATTGTATCCGATTTGGGACAGTTTCACATGTGATTTTAAATGAGATACAGGTCTGATGTTTGGCAATACGACCTCAGTCTGAACAGTCAAATCAGAATCTGTGCGACTGACTACGTCACCCTTGATGGAGGAGAAATAGAAAAAAAGAGAGAAAGGAAGGATGAGAGAAACAAAGAGAAGGAGAGAGGTAAATATAATACACATGACTGTGTATACAGGACCATCTGTACAGTTGAATCTCCAGTAGAATGACCAGTAGAGTCCTCCACTGCCACAAAGCTACAAACTCAGAGAGGCAGTGAAGCAGCTCATCTTAAATGTGGAACAGCAGAGATGAACCAGCTTTTAGGTGTTTGGCTCAGTCACATATGAGGACCAATAGAAAAGCCCACACTCCATTTAAACCCATTCAGTTTGACTTGTTACAATCCTGTGTGGATCTTTGTTAGGTTTGTAGACTCACACTTCCTGAGTTCCAAGACCTGTATCTCCCTTCAGATCTCTTCCACCTGACTACCTACACCTGTATCTCCCTCCAGCTCTCCTCCACCTGACTACCTCCACCTGTATCTCCCTCCAGCTCTCCTCCACCTGACTATCTACCTCCAGCTGCTGTTATTGTGACCTCTAGCACACAGCCATGACAACCTGGCTCTCAACAGAATGTTAATAAAGTTAAATGGATTCAGCCCAAGAGACAAGGGTCTAATTATTTCTGGTCATGTGATCATAAAAACTCACTTGGTTGGGCAGAGAGAACAGGAGTGGAATCCAAGTGCATAACTTGTAATAAGAACAAAGGATCAGAGGTACTAAGGGCTCATCCAGAATCCTGGTCAGCAACAGGTGAGGATCAGTCCAGGTACAGCAGGTCTATAGGAGCGTGGTGGTCAGGAACAGGTGAGGATCAGTCCAGGTACAGCAGGTCTATAGGAGCGTGGTGGTCAGGAACAGGTGAGGGTCAGTCCAGGTACAGCAGGTCTATAGGAGTGTGGTGGTCAGGAACAGGTGAGGGTCAGTCCAGGTACAGCAGGTCTATAGGAGCATGGTGGTCAGGGACAGGTGAGGGTCAGTCCAGGTACAGCAGGTCTATAGGGGACAGGGGAGATAGGGCAGGGTTTACACAGGAGAGCAGAACTTCTGGTCAGACTGTAATAATCTGACTAATTCATGTTCATGCTGTTAATGATTAATAATTTAAGAGTGTGTTGCCATCAGAGCATTGTGAAGTCACTGTGATCCCAGGTAACAAGGGCAGTGGAGAGGTGGATTCTGGGACCTGAAGTCCTGTAGATATCCAGACCAACAACTCTGCATCTATAAAAAATATTGTCTCAACAATATTGTCTTTTTTTAACCCTTGTGCTGCCTTCGGGTCACATGACCCAAGGGTTCACAACGAACCATTGTTGTGTTTAACCAATTTTACCCAATACAAAAACAATAAATAGCATTTTCTTTTAACCTTCGCAATGTGGGGGGTCTGAGACAGCCCGACGGTTAAAAGAAAATTCCTCACTTTGTTTTTGTATGCAGTAAAGTTGTCGCAATACGACGGTGGGTCACAATGACTGATGGGTCAGAATTACCCGAAGATAACACAAGGGTTAATCAGTCGTAGGTGTATGGTGATTTGAATTACAATGGTTTTGTTTATTGTTAAGGACACATGCTGTGACACGAAAGAAGTTAGGCCAACAGGTGGAGGATGAAAGGGAATGTTTGTCTGTCCTGAGGCTTCTGATTACCCTGTGGAGCAGCTTACCCTTGGGAGTGGGCATTTTCTACATCCTCCCAGTCTAGATTCATGACCTAAGGGGGAAGTACTTAAAAGGGTCAGTTGGAGAGTATGTGCCCTTGAAGCAGCTGTTTGACCTTTTCCTGTTGAGGCATTTGTTGTTTACAATCCATTGTGGAGAAGAATGTATTGATTAACTGTTGTTTAGAATGACCAGATGTTTTGAGTCTATATAAGACATGGTATGTTTTAGGGTGGGTATCACTCTGCTGAACGACACTTGTGTTACGTGTCCTCCAGTGGATCGATCACAGAGTACTCTGTTAAGTACCTTTTTATATTGGGGGGGGGAGGGAGTCAGGTGGCTGAGCGGTTAGGGAGTCGGACTCGTAATCTGAAGGTTACTGGTTCGATTCCAGGCTGTGCCAAATGACGTTGTGTCCTCGGGCAAGGCACTTCACCCGACTTGCCTCGGGGGAAATGTACTTACTGTAAGTCGCTCTGGATAAGAGCGTCTGCTAAATGACTAAATGTAAATATTGAATTAATTATTTTTATTAATCCGGCATCCTGACTGTTTGAGTGTCTTCAGATTTTCCACGACATACTGTAGGTCTAGAACTTTACTGGTGTCATAATAGATCAAACTACAGGACAATTGATTCACCTCATTTGGTACCGAGCACCTCTTTGTGGGGTCTGTCAACACCCACCATGACACATAGCGGGATCCCACAAGCTGAGCCCCACTCTAAACACCAAGGCAGCGCCAGCCCCCTTGATTGGAACATGAAGTCTGTCCCCCTGTTTCATTCAACTTGCAACACACAGCCCCTCATCATAACACCAACACAGCATCACAGAACAGCCAGGTAGATGGACAGGAAAAAAACATGAACTCTTTGTGATCAATCAGTCTAAAGTGCTAAATGACTAAATGTAATGTAATGTAACATCAACCCTAATCATAACACAACAAAAGAATCTACATTTAGCAGACGCTCTTATCCAGAGCAACTTACAGTAAGTACAGGGACATTCTCCCCGAGGCAAGTAGGGTGAAGTGCCTTGCCCAAGGACACAACGTAATTTTTCATGGACAGGAATCAAACCGTCAACCTTCTGATTAATATCCCATTTCCCTAACCGCTCAGCGATCTGACCCCCTCTTTCACATAAGGGTCCAGCAAATGGTCACCAGACCTCGCGTCTCCATCTAGTCCTTGTCAAACAGTGTCTCTTTGAAACAAACAAACCCCCCACATCTTGTATTCTTAGTCAGTAACAAATGCTCACCCTTCCCCCAGGGTGATAAGAAAGCATAGAGTTTAGTTTGGGGGGCTCTGTTATCTGCTGACAAAGAATGCTAAGCATCTGTATTATTCAGTATAAAACATCACATTCTTAATTCCTCCAACATTTCCACCCTGAATATACTGAAACATACAGGTGATAACATCAAACCATAGTTAATAAAAAGTAAAACATAGGAAAAAGAAATAAAGTCATCCTGTCAAATGGCAAGAATGCATTCAGACATACCGGAAAACCCTATAGGGCGAAACGCGTTATCACTTGTATCTCATATAAGAGTAGGAAAATATAAAAATCACATCATCATATGCAGAGGTATATAAAAAAATTATAACAGAAAACAAAAATGTTTGTACTTCTTCAAGGCTGTCGGCAATATCATCGTTTAACACTTCGCCAGATTTTCATTAAACGAGTCATGGTGAATTCACTCAAAAAAAATTATCTTCATACATAGGCATCATCATAGGTATCATGAGCATGATCATTCATCTTGTCATAGTCATCACCAGCACGGTCCTGCAATTGCTGATACATGGTCATCATTAAAACAATCAACCATTCAGTAAACTGTCAGTCAGGTTATTTTAAGACAGTACAGTGATAGTTGAACCCAGGCCCTGATGTCAAAGCTCCTCTCCAAGTCAGATGATAAGCATTTCTCTTCCAGGTCAGGGAGTCATAAACCTCAGTTAATCAAACAAAAACCTGTTAACCCTTAAGTCACCCCAGAGTTTGTCTCCAGCTGTACTCCCCTGCAACTTATCTCCATTTTATAGATGGCAAAAGAAGCTCACCCTTCCCGAAGGTGACCTCCTACAGAGCGGTTAGGACCTTAGGCCAACAGACATTTCTCTCCAGCCTGCTGCTAAGACAAACTTTGGCACACATCCTGAAATCTCCTTAAATGTTCTCAATTTCTGTTTCTTTTCAAATTAATATCAATTTTCTGTAGTACAAACAGGTTTCTCAAAAAAAAACATTAAGCTTTAATGCAACTCCCAAATAATACTTCATCGAGTCACATAAATGAAACAGTATTGTTATCTTCCGACAGTCTATAACTGTTCTCAAAACATTCAAAATTCTGCCCTGGAACATAACAAATCAACTGGAACATCTTTAGTAACTGGTAGAACGTATCATGATAGGAGTGTTTGTACCTAAATTGTATTCCACAGAAAACGTTGTTTACTTATATCAAAAACTTCACTTCTGAATCTATTTAACATTTGCATTGTTACCAATGAAACAGTTAAATCAGTACATCCATAGTCATAGCACCCTTTAGTTCATACGTTTTTCAACATACAAAACGGAACGTCATTCCCAAGACAATTCCCATTGTTATCACAAAGTCCAATTTGCTGAAACGGATGCCATGATTGTGTGTCCATGGTGATCCTCTCATAGAAAATGTAGTCTAGTTGATTAAAACGGCAACCTCATTATTAGTATTATAGGCACAGCGCAGAGTTTTCCTTGATTTGACACATAACGCGTTTCCTTTGTTTGACGCTATCAAACAAAGTTCACTCTTCCAATGACTCACGTGTACCATGCTATCTCCTCGATTATCACCTCTGAAACTAGCTAGGAATGACCCCATCACCTCGGGTCATTTCCAGGACTTTACGCGTCAAATCCGTCACCACAATCCAGTCTCCTTGGCGGACCTCTCACTGGATTAAGACAGCATCTCTCTCCTGTTTGTGAATTTCATAACAAAGTAGAATACACAGTAATTAAAATTACATTCTCACAGAAGTCAGTTGAAAGCAACTGACTCGTCGTCGCCCATTCCTGAATCTTTACAACATTTCTTCAGCTCAATAAAGTTCATGCATATTATGTTTTCTCTCAAATAGGGTATGCTAAAAAAAAAAAATTCTTAAAGTTTTTCTTGAATAGTTTGTCCATATTCTGTAAACACTTTTGTTATCTCCATCCCTCCTGTTTGAGACATGATTCATTCCATTATCAATTTTCTGATTTCCTCTTCCTTTCGCTCGGATATCTCTAACTAATGCGGAACAGCTATCCACACTTAGTTTACCATTAAATCCGAATTTGGTTCTCCATACTTTCAAATATTTCACATTTTCCTGTCCTCGAAATTGCATAAATTCAGCATCTTCAGTGCTCTCCTCATCAGTTTTTAACACATTTCGCTTCACCAATATTTCACAGGTTTTAGTTAAAGAATGAACACACTCTTCACTTCACTGATATACATATAGGATTTTAGCAACGGTATTTAGTACACTGATATGTCACAAATCACCAGGTCTCTGTACATACGACACGGCCTATTTACTTCACCGGGTATTTCTGCTACGGCATCAGTTTTGATAGGTCATCGATCATTAGGTCTTAGTAAAATAGGATACCATATAGGTCCGTGTACCTTGTGGCCATTGGTTTTTCTAATTTGCAACCCGTGTTGACAAACGCAAAATAGGGCTGTAATATTGTTTTGTCACTTTAGTAAATCGAACACACATTTAGGTATAGGAGTCAGGTGGCTGAGCGGTGAGGGAGCGGTGAGGGAGTCGGACTAGTAATCCGAAGGTTGCCAGTTCTATTCCCAGTCATGCCAACTGACGATGTGTCCTTGGGCAAGGCACTTCACCCTACTTGCCTCGGGGGAATGTCCCTGTACTTATGCTCTGGATAAGAGCGTCTGCTAAATGACTAAATGTAAATGTAAATGTAAGTATAACGGCTTGTTTTTGGTTGTTTCGTTTTTTTTGGAATAATGAAATAACCATATAACACAAATGGTATAACGGTGCAATGGTACAAATCGTTGTTTTGATTATTCCATATCCTTTATGCTGATATCTGCAAAAGATGAAAAATAGGCTCGTAATATCGATTTGTCCATTTCGGAAGTCAGAACCAGATGATGGGGAAATGCGTGGTATCCGTTGTTTTGTTTCATTTTGGAATTACGGAATATCCATAAAACACAAACGGTATAACGAGCCATTTACTCATTTGTTTGATCGGCCGTATTATGCATACTGGCACAAGTGAAAAAGAGAGAGGGGGGTAAAATGTGAAACTATTGGGGGTGTTATTACTTGCGAACACCAGAGGACAGCAACGACTAGCTTTAAATGTGATCTGCAGGCCTACAATCTTGACGACACGGCAGCAGGTTCTTTAGTAGAAGACACACACACCAAACTGAATACACATGTTGACCGCGTTTGCTAGTTGCTACTTAGTTAATAAATCTTTGATGAACCCAAGTTTCTTTAATATATATTAAGTTTCTTTAATATATATTAGAAACATTACAAGATGGGGCTCCAGTGTGTGTTCAAACAAGGCCAAAAGTGCCAGACGGTATCAATCACACCCGTGCAAGTAACACTCCACGCCCCAACCCTCCCTCCCCCCACCTAAATGACGCTTTCAGTTCTGTTGTACGTCTTAATTAAGTGCATTGAGGCAATCATAGTAAGAAAGTTGAGGTCATGTGGGCTACCTTTGCAGTTTACATAGACACACAACTGACAGAGGCACTGTTGTGGATACTTTTTTTTTTTAAAGTTCTGATCATATTCCAAATTCAACTTCTTCAAAGTCCAAAAACAGCACGGAGCAGCAACGAGAGGGTTCCCAGGAAAATCTGATGTCTGTGCTTCACCTTTTATATCCAACAAATTACACCCCTGAACTTTTAAAACAGATCTATTGGCCTACTACAATTGTAAATATCCTATGACTTCTGCTCCAATTGGGCCTTGATGCAATGCCATCGAATAGTTTCTGCTGTTTCTGCCACGTTTTTGGGGACTAACCAGGGACCAAACCAGTAACTTGTGCCCAGTTCCTCTATTCTGCCCTACTACATGTGTTTTCCAACACCAGTTGCAATCAACCCTGGGTTATAGCCCTTCACCATTGCATGGTGCCATTCATTCTTCACAGGTCACACCCATCAAGTCAAAGTGAAAAGTAACTGGTCCAACTCCATGTCCAAGCCCATGGTATCTGTGGAGGAATACAGTCATCACATTTGTCAAACCCTCCCCACACAAGTCCAATGACTTAATAACTTTCGTGTAGGCCCATACTGTAGCAGTTTGCAGACATACAACACAGATGAGACTCAGGAGAGGGAATTAGAGATAATGGTAATGGTAGGGTGTTGCACTTTTCTGCTTCTCTTTTCTCCACTCACTTCTTTACCTTCTCACGCTTTCCAATTGTTTAAACAAGTCTCTATACTCTATTCTCTCTGTATCCTGCACAAAAGATGACTGTGTACTGTATATAAAACATTCCGGCATATAAATCCACGTATCTCCACACTCAGATCCTGTCACCCTTCCCCAGTCCGCTGCTGTTTTCAACTAACCTAAATACTACAACAGCATAATACAATTGCTTAAATTCAGTTATGACTTGTGATTTTGGAAAGCCACCCCAGGATTTCAGTGGCCCCATCTGGCCACTCCTATAAAACATTTCTGGGGGTGCCACTGCTTTTGCCTGCACTGCAGTGAAGAAAACTATATGACAACAATAATGTTTAATGTAACTGGCCCCTCTAACAGAACCTCTGGCCCCAATGTAACTGCTGCCCCCCCCCCCCCCCCCCCCTAAAGCTAGTATACTAACTTTAAGCACAGAAGTGTAGGCTGATATACAAATCATCACAAGCAGAACAGAAATGTTCTTTCAAAGGACATTTTTAAATTGTGTGTCACAGGGTATGAATGCATTGATGTAGGCTAAAACGTGTTGTACATTGATGGATGTAAGGACAATTGTATTGTCCCGTACAATGGCCTTTTGCAAAATTGAATAGATTTAAATGTAATGTTTTGGGTCAAGTTAACTCTACATTTAATCCAAACTGAATAAAAGTTACATGAGAAAATAATGTTTTTTTATAAATAAAAAGGGAAGATTTGCTCAATGATTGCCTCGATGCACTTCATTAAAGTTCTTCATTAAGCTGTTTTTGGATTTTTAAGAAGTTGAATTTGGACATAGAATATGATCAGAACAGAAAAGTATCCACAACAGTGTCAGTTGTGTGTCTATGTAAACTGCAAAGGTAGCCCACATGACCTCAACTTGCTCACTATGATTGCCTCAATGCACTTAATTAAGACGTACAACAGAACTGAAAGCGTCATTTAGGTGGGGGGAGGGAGGGTTGGGGCGTGGAGTGTTACTTGCACGGGTGTGATTGATACCGTCTGGCACTTTTGGCCTTGTTTGAACACACACTGGAGCCCCGTCTTGTAATGTTTCTAATATATATTAAAGAAACTTAATATATATTAAAGAAACTTGGGTTCATCAAAGATTTATTAACTAAGTAGCAACTAGCAAACGCGGTCAACATGTGCCTTCAGTTTGGTGTGTGTGTCTTCTACTAAAGAACCTGCTGCCGTGTCGTCAAGATTGTAGGCCTGCAGATCACAGGAACATTTTTTTAAAGCTAGTCGTTGCTGCCCTCTGGTGTTCGCAAGTAATAACACCCCCAATAGTTTCACATTTTACCCCCCTCTCTCTTTTTCACTTGTGCCAGTATGCATAATACGGCCGATCAAACAAATGAGTAAATGGCTCGTTATACCGTTTGTGTTTTATGGATATTCCGTAATTCCAAAATGAAACAAAACAACGGAAACCAAGCCTTTCCCCATAATCTGGTTCTGACATCCAAAATGGACAAAACGATATTACGAGGCTATTTTTCATTTTTTGCAGATACCAGCATAAAGGATATGGAATAATCAAACAAACGAGTAAATGGCTCGTAATACCATTTGTGTTATATGGTTATTCCGTTATTCCAAAATAAAACAAAACAACGGATACCACGCATTTCCCCATCATCTGGTTCTGACTTCCGAAATGGACAAATCGATATTACGAGCCTATTTTTCATCTTTTGCAGATATCAGCATAAAGGATATGGAATAATCAAAACAACGATTAATGGCTCGTTATACCATTTGTGTTATATGGTTATTTCATTATTCCAAAAAAAACGAAACAACCAAAAACAAGCCGTTATACTTCCCAGCGGGCACCTTGATATCAATTTGAGGTCCAATATTAGTCAAGACTTGATCAAGATGCTGTATAACATAATTTAAAATTAAATTTGTATGGCAATTTATTCCAATGGTAGGTGGGTGAAAATAGGAAACTAATCCCACACAGAAATTGGTTGCATGTATATGTAGGCCAATATGTTTGAAGTCCGATTGACATAAATTCATCTTGTTATTTTAGACGTAGAAATTGATGTAATACAGACATCACATTGACATCAATGATGAGTATGTTTACTTAGGATTATATAATATAATACTATTATATTTATACATTTATATTAATCGTCAGCTTAATGAAGTTGAAATAGCATTTTTTATAGCTTATTGTCATGAGTATCTGGCAGTTTTCAGAAATACATCGGTGATTGGACGGCAATGTAGGCTACCACAATTGTTCCCAAATGTGAAGCTGGAAAGTGTTAATTAGTGTTAAATTTATAGTCGGTCTAATGTTTCACAGTGAAAAAACATTGATATTTGATGTCTGAAAAACAAAAACTACAATTTTTTTTTTACTACTAATGATTTCCTTTTGGCAGTTCAACAGATCTAGACACAATGCCCATTTAATGAGGATTTCTCTGCTGTTTAAAACCACACCTGTAGATGGCGCTGTGTTAGTAGCTTCTGGTTATGACAAGGTAAAGTGTGAGCCGCGAGAATCCACGGACCCAAAGGAACGACCCAACGTCAACGGAAAATATTTTCACATCGTGAACTGTGTTCAGCTCATCATCTTTTAATCAGGTGGTTAAATGTGCTGACATCTCATGAAATGTAAAACATTAGTTAAACTTCGAAGAACGTGTGTTTTAATGAAACATTTAGCTACTATTTCTGGTACTTTTTGTGTATGCTATAGCTCTAATCTCCCGCCAGTGAAAGCTAATGTAGCCTGAATAATGCTACTAGTAGGCCAGTTGAAGCTGTGTAAAAAGGAGTAGCGTCATATGTCCGTTTGCCACAGTAATGTCGATGTAATTCGGAAAAAGTGCAATTGAATAGACAAAAACTACGCTACAAACGCTTTAGTAGTAGCCAGTAACATTAGCATGGTAGTATTGCTATGAGTATAATGCTAGGTCACTTAGCGTTAGCTAAGCTAGCTAGCTAGCCTACAGTTTTGGAAAAATAACTTGCACTGTGGAGACTTTTGGAAATATTTGAAACTCAGTCTAGAATGGGTTAAGTGTATGGTTTTTAAATGTCAAAGAGGTAAATGTTAATTTTACGTTCGTTGAACTAATAACTTATAAATAGGCAGGTCCCATGATTTTACGGTACTTTACACATAAGCATGCAGAATGCATTGTAGCACTCAAAATAATCTAAAATGGCGGAAAGATCTCCGCCATTTTAGATAATTTTCAGTTTCAAGCAACGCTGTCTTAACTGGCCAGTCGTTATGTATCAGCTTGATCCTGAATTCAAAATTACAGCACTTGACAGACTGTTATACGTTTTTCATGACGTAAATCAACAAATAGTTTAATAAATGAAATAAATGAATTTAAATAATACAAATTATTAACAAATATTTGGAAATAAAAATAAATTAGTTATATAAGAAAAAATATTCCATAAAATGAAATATTAGTAGATTAATAATAAACTGAGCTTTAAAAACAAGTTTGCTTTTTGGCAGCTATACTTTGTGTGATGGCATACCACCGAAACTGGCGGAAACGTCATGCTGAAGTGCTGGCTCTTGCAGCTGATGATTCAAATAGCAGTGATGCAGATGTGTTGCTGAGGGCTCAGTCCAGTGAGGATGAAACTGTGTGTTTGTCACCTTCAGCTGATGCCAACATCTCGTATTACGACTCTGATGTATTAGTGCTGTCTTCTGAAACTGACTGAGGTTGCTGACAATCTGTCTGAGGATTCTGCAGAGGAAACTGCTCCTGATCTGGTTGATGAAGTTGCATCTTGGGCAGTTACCAACAAATGCAAGCAGTCTGCACTAAATGAACTATTAGAAATTCTAAGGCGCCAAGGACATCGCCTCCCCAAGGATGCCAGAACACTGCTGAAGACCCCTAAAAGAGTGGCAACAGTTGAAATGTGTGGTGGACAATATTTTTTACATTTAGTCATTTTAGCAGACGCTCTTATCCAGAGCGACTTACAGTAAGTACAGGGACATTCCCCCGAGGCAAGTAGGGTGAAGTGCCTTGCCCAAGGACACAACGTCAGTTGGCATGACCGGGAATCGAACTGGCAACCTTCGGATTACTAGTCCGACTCCCTCACCGCTCAGCCACCTGACTCCCCAATATGCTTTTTTTGGTATTACATCTGGCATTTTGAAAGTTTTAGCCCAGTGCCCTGATTTCCATGAAGATCGCATAGACATGTGCATCAACATTGATGGTATTCCACTGTTTAAATCATCAAATATGCAGACGTGGCCAATCCTGTGCAATTTCCATGCTTTTGCACCCTTTATTGTGGCACTCTATTGTGGAAAGGCAAAACCCAGCCCAGTTCAAGATTACCTGTCTGATTTTCTTCAGGAGTTGCAGCAACTTAAGCAAGATGGCATAGTCCATGGAGAGAAAAGTGACTTCAAGTGACTCAAGTGACTCAAGTGAAAAGTGACTTCAAGTGACTGTAAAAGCCTTCATTTGTGATGCACCAGCCAGATCATTCCTGAAGTGTATAAAGAATCACAATAGCTACTTCGCTTGTGAGCGCTGCACAGTTAGAGGCACATATTTGGGACGAGTTGTTCTCGGTGCTACAGCACCTGGTGTTGTTGCAAGGTCTGAAGCAGAATTTGGTAGACTACAAAGACCACCAAATTGAAAAATCCCCACTGACCCTAGCTGGGATTCCATGCATTCGACCATTTGCATTGGACTACATGCACTTGGTGTGTTTGGGTGTAGTTAGGAGAATGCTTCACTACATGAAGGGAGGACCCAACACATGCAGACTATCTTTTCAGAAAAGGAATGAGATTTCGGATAAACTCATGGCATGGAATGGAGAACTTCCTAGTGAGTTTGCCCGGCAGCCTAGGAGTTTACTGGAATTGGACAGGTGGAAGGCTACAGAACTCAGACAGTTTCTGCTTTATACTGGACCAGTGGTTCTGAGAAGAGTGGTTTCACGTGCTGTATACAATCACTTTCTTTCCTTGATGGGTTGCGGTGTCAATACTGTTGAATTCTGATGATGCAGAGCGTGAGGAACACTTGGACTATGTCAGAGAGGTACTCATGTACTATGTGAGGAAGTGTGAGGATATATATGGAAACACCTTCACTGTGTACAATGTGCACTCACTAACTCACTTAGCAGATGATGTAGAACACTTCAGATGTTCACTGAATGATGTTTAATGCTTTCCATTTGAGAACTACCTGCAGACTCTAAAGAAAATGGTCAGACAATCTCGCAATCCTATAGCCCAGGTTGCCAAACGTCTAGCAGAACTAGAACATTCTACAAAATGTAGGCCTTTTACCAAAGAGAGCTTTACTCGCATCTCCACAAGACCACGAGATTGTTGTTTCATCCTTCAGAACAAGGACTTTGTATTTGTGAAGGAAATACGCGAAGAAGGCACCTTGGTTTGTGATGTCCTACGCCAATACCACACAGAGAGTTTCTTCAATGATCCTTGTGATTCTAAACTGCTCAACATCGTCCGTGTTAGTGACATGAGCAGAACTAGACGTCGACTGATCAGCAAACAACAGTTGCATCGTAAAGTTGTCTGTCTGCAAGCCAACCCTGGTGAAGCTGACACAGGGTATATTTTGTTCCCCATGCTGCATCATATAGAACGCAAGTAACTGAATTGTAAGTATGTTACTAAAATTAATGTTCCTCAGGGCTTTTCCAATAACTATCATTGTCAGGGTGTGCAGGTTGTATACAATTATTGAGTGTGGAGGGGAAAATGCTACCGTTATGTGGATTGAGAGCAACAGTTGCCTAAAGTTAGTTGTTGTAGTTGCCTGAATCTCTGCATATTTTGTTCTGGTTGTTGTTCAGGTCTCATGATGTGGGTCAGGGCAGTTTGGACAGAGCCAAAGGGAGAAGAAGAGGGAGTCATCCCGGAGGTTTGGGTGAAGGATAACATGGTTTACTGGCCAACAGGAGCTAATGTAACCAAAGCAGCCGAAGAAATGCCACAACCAGCAAGCAGCTGGCAAAAGTTTCCACTGCTGAAAATCAAAATCAACTCAAGTAAGTTTTACATAAATAATTTAAGCTAAATCTGGGTTTTTCTACTACTCAAATCAAGTTAGTTATTATAAGCCTGCTTGTTCCATTTACTTCAGAGAAGCGAGAAGAGTGTGAAGCATTCGACCAAACAACAACTGCAGAGCTAAGTGAGGAAGAATGCACTCCTGTTAGGAGGGTGAAGAAGAAAAAATACCCAGGGTTTATCTTAGGTATACAATAACTGCACATTGTGGCAGGCCCATAGTTTCTGGTGCTGGATAAAAGTATATGTTGTGACACTATGCATTGTGGTAATACTGTTGTTTCTCTTCTTACACAGATGAGGATGAAAGCAGCTCAGATGGTGCTGGAACCGGATGTGGCAATGTGCAGAAACCATGTGTGGAAGCACAGTCACAACACAGTAAGCAAACTGTTAAGTATCATAACTTTTATATATATATTTTATCTGAAAGTGCTTAATGCGATCCATCCTTGCCAAAACCACCAAGGGTTCAACAAAAGAGACTTAGATCTAAGTCCCACAGTCTCCTACACATCCCTCAAACTACACCGAAAAGATCACACACTCAGCACAAAAGTTCCAGCTCTCCATTCCACAGCACTCCGCGCCAGAGATCCCACACACCGCGCCAGAGATCCCACACACCGCGCCAGAGATGCCACACACCGCGCCAGAGATCCCACACACCGTGCCAGAGGTCCCACACACCGCGCCAGAGGTCCCACACACCGCGCCAGAGATCCCACACACCGCGCCAGAGATCCCACACACCGCGCCAGAGATCCAACACACCGCGCCAGAGATCCCACACACCGCGCCAGAGATCCCACACACCGCGCCAGAGATCCCACACACCGCGCCAGAGGTCCCACACACCGCGCCAGAGATCCCACACACCGCGCCAGAGATCCCACACACCGCGCCAGAGATCCCACACACCGCGCCAGAGGTCCCACACACCGAGCCAGAGATCCCACACACCGCGCCAGAGATCCCACACACCGCGCCAGAGATCTCACACACCGCGCCAGAGATCCCGCTCTCCTCACCACAGCTCTACACACCAGCACTCCCAGTCTACTCATCAGTGGTCCCACACTCCACATAGGGGAAACCAGCACAAAGAGGGTGGTGAACCATTCCCATTAGATAATGGAAGTTAGTATACCTCCTTATTTTACTAACAGTGGTGTTTTTGCAAATGGGACTTATGTTCATTTTCATTCCGATTTGCCTTTCAGAGTTCCAAAGACGGGTCCTCTATCTGCTGGCCGATATTTGTGAAAAGCTGTCCCAGGTGGGCCAAAACTGTGAGCCCCCAGACTCTCAGTTCCACCTGGTGAAGATGAACAGCAGGCGTGAGCTCAAGAATCTGGAAGGGCAACTGGCTGATAAAGGAAAGAAAAATCTCATGGTCAGTTTAACTATGCCAGGCCAATAGTAATACTGTTCCTATCATATTCAGTGTTTTCTGTGTTCCTGATAGGTATTTTTTATTATCAGATGTCTCAGTTGGTCAAGATTGGGGGTGCAGATCTTGAGGACTGTGTGAAGAATATGATGAAAAGGTAAATTAATCCATAATATAGTTTCTCTCAGTCACTTTGGTGCCTTTCTCATATCAGAATTTAAAATGTCAAAACTTCACATCTAGTCACATCATAAAAGCTCTGTTGAATAGTCACATTTAGGTATTAAGTAATTGCCTGAGTCATTATATGAAGTATTGAATAAGTTGTCATATGCAGTTTGTCTTTAATAATTTTTCAATTTCTATTACACATTAATGAATTGCTGTTTTGTAAATCAGTATACTCTTCTTGTATGACAATTAATTACATGATCTGCCGACAAACTGCAGTACAAACTTAACTGTAAAATCAACTGTTCATTCAAATGGCACTGACTTGTTGATTGGCATAAGTACTTGCTTTTGAGACATAAAGTAAGCATTTTACAAAGCATTGTGTGGGGCAGTTTGTACTGATTGGATCGAGCAATGTACTTAACCCTTGTGCTGCCTTCGGGTCACATGACCCAAAGGCTCATAATGAACCATCCGTTGTGTTTACCCAATTTTACCCAATACAAAAAAAATAAAAATAATTTTCTTTTAACCTTCGCAATGTGGGGGGTCTGAGACAGCCCAACGGTTAAAAGAAAATGCTTCACTTTGTTTTTGTATGCGGTAAAGTTGTCGCAATACGATGGTGGGTCAGAATGACTGATGGGTCAGAATGACCCTAAGAGAATACAAGGAAGGCCATTGGACACAGAGTCCAAAATTCATAAACACGAAACACGAAAATTTCGGACTCAGTGTGCAAAGGCCTTTACTGTTGTGCAAACGTTAATGATAATTTGAGAAATGCACCAAAGTGAAGAAACTAAGACAGTCGTCCTCTGCTTGAAGGCTCCGCCGCTCCGGTCACTTAATTGTATTGTTCATTCAGCTTAACCAATATTGGTTTCTGATTTCAGTTGATTGTTGTTTTTCCTTTTACAGAGTTCTTACAAACAAGTTGATGGCTATGATGAACATGGATGGCACAGGGCCAAAGAAAGCCTTTGGCAAAACAAGGCTTTGCCAAGTTATAATAGGTAATTGTGTAATACTTCATCACTTCGAGTATGGTTTTATCTGGATCCATTCTGTCCAACCTCTGAGATGCTCAGCTTGAGTGTATGTACCAGTGATGGTTTCTGAAAATGTATTCTTTACATTCTAATGTCCTAAAATTCTAATAAATGTTGCTCCATCTTCATTCAGGTGCTGTACAGCAGTCAAAACCAGCATCGTCAGAGGTGGATATAAAAAATCATATGAAGAACTATCTCCGGTCTGCTCCCGACAGATATGGGGGTATGGGACGCCAAAAGGGCCAGACAGCAGTCGATCTTTGTTCAGGATCAGAATGAGTATTTGACAAAATCCAGCCTACATTTGTACTTTTAAATTTGAAGCTGATGAATAAAACTTTTCTTAAATTTGATTAAGTTTGAGTTATTTTTTGGTTGTCGAGAATAGGTGTGTGGATGTCAAATGGACATCATGTTTTTGACATCAGTTTGATTTGCATATTTGACCTATTGTTTGATGTCAATGTTGGATCTAAATTTAATGTATTTTCAACATCAGTGTTTGAATGTAAAATGGACATCAAGTTTTTGACATCAACTTGATTTGCATATTTGACCATTTTTTTTACGCCAATGTTTGATGTAAATTTTATGTATTTTCAACATCAATTGCCCACTGGGTTAAATGTGTGTTCGATTTACTAAAGTGACAAAACGATATTACGGCCCTATTTTGCGTTTGTCAACACGGGTTGCAAATTAGAAAAACCAATGGCCACAAGGTACACGGACCCATATACTCGCTTCACTGGGTCTTTCACCGGGTCTTAGCTAATATAGGACCTCAGTGCGTCTTTAACGACTCCACTGTGGATTTTTTCTCAATTTAAAACATATTAATAAAAATAAAACACGAATCTTGTTCTTACCTTGAAATCCAACGAGACTGTGCCTCAGGCTATTCTTTTAATCTCGTCACCCTTTCCAACTTCCAGTGGGACCGGCCTTTAAGAAACAGCAATTAGCTGCAAGGTCTTTATATTAGGAATTAAGAAACCCCTGCCGTGCACGGATTCGGTCCCGACCCTGGACGGCGGAAAAAGCTGTTGAGATCCGGCTCGAAGGACCAATTTGTTAAGATAATTTCTTTATCAAGTAATGCACAGAGTCGTTGGATTCAAAGAAAGTACAATAGTTTAATGCTTGCCAGCAAGGAGACAAAGTCTGATCGCAATACAAAGTTTGTCTGGTTCACAAGTTTTCAGGTAAGACCATTTATTGGTGAGAAGTCCCCTCCTCAGTATATCAGCTGTCAATATGATCGATCCCAGAGACAGAGTGCGCGTGCACGTGGAAACTTACAGAGTTCTGCGACCCTAGGCTTGACCATATGATTCACTCAACACAGATAAGGTTTATTGCACCTCTAGTATGATAGTGAAGTAGCCGTGTAATAAGCAGGATAATGTATAGAACGCCGATAATGACCGGCGTTCTATACATTATCCCTTACATATGTCATGTGAGTAGGGGGGTGGGGTATTATGGCATATAAACTGAATAATAATGTATGAAATACATAATTTAAACCAATAAAAAAATTATTACAAAATACTGCGGTTGAAACGGTATAGCCATATCTCTCCCGGTAGACACATTTCTACCGTCGCACGGTATATAACCGTCATACCGCCCAGCCCTACAGGTACAATACATGCATGTGTCAGTGCTGAATGTATGGGACTTACAAGCACAAACTCTTGCCGTAACTCCTTGATGTGGTCTGTGTTCTGGTCAAATGGGACCCTATACACTTGTTTCATCCGCATGGCATTCCTGCGGAGAACACGGTCCAGTGTAGAGAGGCTGACGGTCTGGATGTTTCTGAATGTGGCATTGTCAGCCAGGATCCTGGTTTGTATCTGTCTATCTGAGTGTGATAGTGTTGTTTTCACGAACCATTTTCACAATGTCAGTCTCCTGTTCGGCTGTGAAAGTGCATGTTCTTCCTCCATGGTGTGGTTCTCTTTCAGTCCTGCAAAATACAAATACTGTGAGCACACTGTATTTTATTTATATGCAGTATTACAGTACACAAGGCAAATAGAATTCATACCTGTTCTCCATTCTAAAGGTTCTAATGATGGCAGCAACTGTGAAGCAGCTGAGATATGGTTGGACCCTCTGGCCAGCCTCCCTCATGCTCAAACCATGGTTGAGCACATGGTCCACCACGGTGGCCCAAATCTCATTAGAGATCACCGTTCTCCTTCTTCTTTCTCCTCCTCCTCCTTCTTCTTCTCATCTTCCTCCTCCTTGTCCTCCTCTTCATCCTTGTCCTCTTCCTCTTCCTTCTCTCTGTCCTACTCCTCAACTTGCTACTCCTCCTCCCCCTTGTCCCCCTCCTTCTTGTCCTCCTCTTCCTCCTCTCACTCTCACCCCTCTCCTTCTCTGGTTGTCGATCTCTTCAAAGTTCTCCATTGTTCACCAAACAAAACAGAGGCTCAAGGCACATTTATGCTGCAGTCCTGATTGCAAATTGCTCAACAGACCTGAATGTTTAGAGATTTGAATATTTGTGTGAGAAGTGTGTGCAACAACTGAACATTGTGTGTAGTGTTTTGACAACAAGGTGATGTGTAATTGACATCAGTGTGTAAAGAAGGAAAGTCAGAGTCTAATGCAGATAAGGGAGTGTGAAGTAGTGCCAAATTGGGTCGAGCGATTGATACATTCGCTTTTTGTGTGTTAACAACTGAGAAAAACTGTAAAACATTTGCAAGACAAGACTTCTGCTGTTCTAAGAATGTGATGATGATCAAGTGGATCCCAGTTTCATTTAGTGTGTATGAACAAATGAGAAAAACTGTAACTGCTGTGCTGAGCTGACAGTTGGTTAGGAGAACTGTGTGAAGTTTAGAAAAATGTGAAAAAAGTATTGAGAAATGTGTCCTAGCAACTGTAAAAAACTGGTAAAAATAGATTAGAATGTTTTGTTGTGAGAGGGAAGAGGAAGTGGTGTTCTGTGCTGACATGACTCATGGACCTAGTTGTTTGACAGGCTAAGGAGAACTCATCTCTGGTTTCATCTTCAACAGGTCTTCATGGAGTGACTATCAGATAGTTACAACGAGGAAGAGACGGAGAGAGAGAAAGGAGAAGAGTGAGAAACAGGGAACAACTGAATAGATGAATGGTGCACTGAGGAGACCAGGCCATGGGGAGCAATTGTTCTAAATGTAGGAGATGTGAGGAGGAGAAGGAGAGAGAGGATGAAAGGGGACAGGGGGAATTGAAAGAGAAGAGAAAAGATATGGGGCCTGGAGAACACGAGGAGGATGAAGGGGGCCTAAACATTAAAAAGAAGAGAATAGAGGGAGAGACAGACAAGAGAAGAAAACAGAAGGACACTGAAGCAGAATCACATCTGCAAAGAGAATCAAAGTAAGATAAAGACAGAATCCCAATACTCTGTCTTACCCCTACCCCTTACCCCTAGCCCTTAGTTTAATCCTTGACCCTCGAAACTGAGGGGTAAGGGCTACATACCCCTATGAAATGAGACGCCACTTGGTTACGGTTACGTCATCTAGCACGTATCAATGTCTCCAAAGCAAGTAGTGTTATGCACTGATATCAAACCAAATTCGCTGCTAATGGAGTTTAGTTAAAACTGTAGACATGCTAGTCAGAGAAATGCAGGACTGTTGTGCAAATCAACAATGTAATGTTAGCGTAGCAAACTAGCGATTTTTAAAAACGTTTCAATTAGTGCTGTCAGTTAAACGCGCAAGATTATAATTTTTTTTATCGCAAGATTAACGTTCTTTTTGGCCTAGCAAACTTTTCACATGCTGTTGCAACAACTACTGACGTTAGAAAAACTACCACACTACACCGGATCTAGCTAGACCGGAAACAAAACAACAGGCACGCCGCACACACTTGTGCTTGGGCTTGCAAGCCGGCTAAGGAGTTACGTTATACTTTACATATTTTTCCGTAAGCCATTCAGCTGGAGAGCCTCCTTCTGTTCTGAACTCATGCTGCTGATACATGGTGGCGTTATACAGTTTTTTTCTTTTGTAAGGATAACGTTACGTTTTGAGTGGATGGCGAGCACGAGACGCCAAAATGGATGCCAATAAGATTCTGAATGGAAAGTTTACTTTCCATTCAGACCAAAGTGATCTGTGTGTTTTGTTGTTGTGAAATGAGCTATCATCACAGCACGTCCAGTCTGAAATACCACTTGAGGGCCAAGCAAACAGCTGATGCAAATTCTCCGCCCCCTCGTCAAAGCCAGGCGATTGCAATGTTGTTTTCAATAAAAAAACATTTGCACCAAGCAATCCGATCCACTTTTCCATGTTGATAAGAGCATTAAAATGAGAAAAAATAATGGGACAAAAAGAAATCAAGGGACATTTAGAATAGATAAAAATGTGCGATTAATTGCGATTAATCGCAAGTTAACTATGACATGAATGCGATTAATCGCGATTAAATCTTTTTATCGTTTGACAGCACTAGTTTCAATTAAAAACATGGTTGCAAATATATATGTTCAGGACTGTGTATAGCACAAAACAAGACTGTCGTGATTTTTTAATCAATTATTTAAGCCGAAAATATTACATTTATCGGACTCTCTGGATGATCTGGACGCCATTGTTGCCGGTCGCGCAGGATTCACATACCCCTAGGTTTCAAGTAAGCTCCTGTTTTCACTTGGTTTTAAGGGGTGTATACCCCTTCGTTTTAGCCCTACCCCTCGCTCAAAAAGAGTATTGGGACACCACTTACTCTCACGTGAATGCGCAAAAGGGCTAGGGGTAAGGGGTAAGGGTAAGACAGAGTATTTGGCCAAAGTCAGCTGAACACAGTCCATATTATTTCTGTACTGAAGTCCAAGATTGTGGGCATAGTGGGCAGTGTCATGAAGTACAAACCCACAGCTTCAGTCTTTATATGCCGTAGGACAGGGGTCGGCAACAGGCGGCCCGTGGGCCAATTGTGGCCCGCCAGCGATTTTATTTGGCCCGTCAAAATATTTCCGATAATATATATAGATGTTTTTTTTCTTTTTTTTTCTGACTTTTATTTTGAAACCGGAAACTGGGTATGGTGTCATTGACTTTTATGAAGTATTTTTTCGCTATGTCATCGCTACCATAGACATATGATCGCTACACCTCACGGCTGACAGATCGCCTGAGGAGAATGCGCATGCTCTCTTTCTCAAACACTAGTACGTGTACCAAGTTGTTGCTGTGGAGACAACCCTAAACCATCATTTATTGTTGTGAAGGGAGTTAGCTAGATTAAGCTGATGCGAAAATAATAAAATGGAAGGGAAAAAGATCCCAGGAGGAACTGCCAGGTAAAAAAAGAAAGATCTGTCACTTCATAAATCGAGGTTCCTGCAAGGGTGGGAAAAATATGTTTTCTCAAAAGCCCTGAATCTTTCAGGTAAACATTTGGGTTGTAATTTCCGGAAAATATAAGAATATGAGTCCAACGTAATGTTTATATTAGGCTAGGCTACATAAAGCTTAAAAAACTATTTTGCACTGAAATTAATGCAAAAAATGTTGCTCGCGCGCTAATCCTATTCTCATTGGATGACGAGCATGTTGATAGAGTTTGTTAAAATAATGAAATTATTCAAACAGACCACCAATGGGCTCATTCACATGGTTTATTATCATTAGTTATTTGTAGTAGACCTACCCATTCTCCATGTAGGCCTAGTTGTTGCGAGTGCACGTATCGCAAGGGCACCTATCGCAGCGTCTAAATAGGCAGTAACCCAGACTCTGGCCCGCCATCTAGTGGCGAGGAAAAATACTGGCCCGCGGCCCAAGTTACTTGCCGACCCCTGCTGTAGGACTACAGTACTGTGCGCGCAAGCCCTGCCAGGAAGACATACTTGACCTCCTTCTCTTTCCCCCCTCAGCACCTGCTCCCCTGATGATGGAGGGAGGGAGACAGAAACAACAGGTGAGGTTGTGGATCTACACAGAGCCTTGTACTATTGTTGTTCATCTTGATGTTACAAGTAATGTGTGTTTGTGTGTGTGTTTGTGTCTGAAGCAGCTACTCATCTATTCTCCAACAAAGCTCAGGATGGCAGCATTGTCATGTCTCCAGTGTTAAAGGAAACAACTGTTGGAGGCAATGTGACCCACAACATTGGAGACAACATAACCAACCTTACCACCAACGTAACCAACATTAAATACGTGAAAATCATGAAAATTGAGGAACCTCAGAAAAAAGGTGAAAACTTCTTTAGAAAAAAAGAATGTGTTTTCACAGTCAGTACAGAGCCTCACGCTAAGACATTTACATTTATTCATTTAGCAGACGCTTTTATCCAAAGCTTGGATAAAAGCTTTGGATAAGATATAATTGGCATTATACTGTTTTTTTTCTGTTCGTTTTAGAGGATGCATCCCCGACCCCACAGAAAAGCACATCCCCACGAACGTAAGACAGTAAACATATATTTTAATGTGGAATCATAAGATATCACTATAATTAAGTGTAGGTAATACAATCATTTTGACAAAAGAAAAATAATTAGTATGCTTACAGTAAGTGAGGCAGTTCCTCAAAGAAACAAACTTGTCATGTTCAAATAAAAAACAATGTTGACATTCACTTTTTCAGGCACGGCATCTATGAAGACAGAGGGAGAGAGACAAACAGGAGTGGTGAAGACAAGGGTGAGCCTGTATTTTGAACTTGCCTTCTTTTATTATTTTTGGGCCTGCCTTTCAAAAGCCATCAGCCAATAGCTTGATAAAGAGTAACAGCTCAGCCCCTCATGCTCAACAATACAAACCCTCTTTAGTCTCTCTGTTCATTGCAGCACAATGAACAGCTCTTTTGACACAATAGAGCGCAATGCTTCTTGTCTCTAAATACTGTATTAAAAAGCAATATCCACTTTGTATGTTGAGCTATGAAAAGTATTAGTAGTGGTACTGTTATACAGATTTAGGTATGTTGCATTGTATAGGTATGTTAATAAATATGAAATGTTTTTTGTTTTATCCAGCTGTTCTTGAAGTGATCAACAAACTCAAATCTAAACTGAAGAAGAAGTTTCAGACTGTCTTTGAGGGCATAACTCAGCAAGGAAACAAAACCATTCTCAATAATATCTACACAGATGTCTACATCACGGAGGGTGAGAGTGGAGAGGTCAATAATGAACATGAGGTGAGACAGATTGAGACAGCATCCAGGAAATCAGCAAGACCAGAGACAGCCATCACATGCAACAACATCTTTAAACCCTCAGCTGGTCGAGACACACCTATCAGAATTGTTCTGACAAAAGGAGTTGCTGGCATCGGAAAAACTGTCTCTGTGCAGAAGTTCATCACAGACTGGGCTGAGGGACTAGCCAATCAGGAAATCCAGTTCATCTTTCCTCTCCCGTTTCGAGAGCTGAATTTGTTGGTTGGAGAAGAGTTCAGTCTGATGGAACTTGTCCATCACTTCTTCTCAGAAACCAGAAAATCTAAAATCTCCAACTATGACGATTACAATGTTCTGTTTGTCTTTGACGGTCTGGATGAGTGTCGACTGCCCTTAGCCTTCAAAAAGAACAAGAGCTGGTGTGATGTCACTGAGTCCACCTCATTGGATGTGCTGCTGACCAACCTGATCAGAGGAAACCTGCTTCCCTCTGCTCTCATCTGGATCACCACTCGACCTGCAGCAGCCAATCAGATCCCTTCCGAGTGTGTTGACCTGGTGACAGAGGTACGAGGGTTCAATGACCCACAGAAGGATGAGTACATCATGAAGAGATGCAGTGATGAGAAGCTGGCCAGGAGAATCATCTCACACATCAAGACATCAAGGACTCTCTACATCATGTGCCACATACCAGTCTTCTCTTGGATTTCTGTTACAGTCCTTGAACACATGCTGAGAACAGGGAAGAAAGAGAAGATGCCCAAGACCCTGACTGAGATGTACACAACCTTCCTGGTGTTGCAGACCAAACAAAAGAAGGTGAAGTATCATGGGAAAACTGAGACAGATCCACATTGGGATGAAGAGAGCATTAAGAGCATTCTGTCACTGGGAAAACTGGCCTTCCACCAGCTGGACAAAGGAAACCTGATTTTCTATGAGAAAGACCTGACAGAGTGTGGAATTGATGTCTGTGATGCCTCAGTGTACTCAGGAGTGTTCACACAGATCTTCAGACAGGATGGTAAAGTCTTCCAGGAGAAGGTCTTCTGCTTTGTCCATCTGAGCTTTCAGGAGTTTCTGGCTGCTGTGTTTGTGTTTCTCTCATTCATAAACAACAATGAGAATCTGATGTCTCAGTCCACCTCAGACACATCTGACGTCCACCTCTACAAGAGTGCTGTTGACAAGGCCTTGCAGAGTAAGAATGGACAGCTGGACCTTTTCCTCCGCTTCCTCCTGGGCCTCTCAATGGAGTCCAATCAGACTGACTTACGAGGCCTACTGACTCAGAAAAGTAGCAAGACAGAGAGCCATGAGGAAACAGTTAAGTACATCAAGGAGAAGATCAGAGAGGATCCCCCTCCAGAGAGATGCATGAATCTGTTCCACTGTCTGAATGAACTGAATGACCCTTCTCTGGTGGAGGAGATCCAACACTACCTGAGCTCAGGAAGTCTCTCCAGTGTGAAGAGTCTCTCATCTACACAGTGGTCAGCTCTGTTCTTTGTGTTGCTGACTGCAGAAGAGAAGATGGACGTGTTTGACCTGAAGATATACTCCAGATCAGAGGAAGGTCTTCTGAGGCTGCTGCCAGTGGTCAAAGACTCCAAAACTGCTCTGTATGTGTAAAGCATTTGAATAATTTGAATAAGAATACGACTTAGCACATATTGTGATGTAATATTTGATTATCGTATGATCCTATCATACAAACTATGTCTCATGTTCTCCTTATGTCATGCAGGCTGAATGACTGTAACCTCTCAGAACGGTGCTGTGAAGCGCTGGCCTCAGCTCTCCCCTCCTCAGATCTTACAGAGCTAGACTTGAATTACAACAACCTGGGGGATTCAGGCATGAAGCTGCTCTCTGCTGGACTGGGGAATCCACTCTGCAAACTGGAGACACTGAGGTCTGTATTTATGTTTAACATGAGAGCAATAGCAAAGCTGCAAAAGCACAATGTCTTCGTATTACGCCTGGGACACACTGCCTGCGATCTGCTGAGATCTGCTGCGACGCGCCTGGAAGCGCCTCCTTTTTTCTTTCGCCGCCCATGTTATAAAATGGGACCGACCACACTGGCTGTGAAGCGCCGCGATTGCCTGCAATCTGCAGCGATCGTTTCGGCAGCTGGTCGAATTTTTTCACGAGACGCTTGCGAAATCGCCTGCAGGATGATGAAATACACCATATTAGTTGATATATTTGAATAAAAAAACATGTTATTAAGATTTTACTCCATTAATTGTAGACTACGGTGAACATTTGTAAAGTTGTAGACTTTATAATTACACAATGTTGGTAGCGAACGTCCTTTACATGTGGTTATCCTGATGAAAACGAATTAAAATAACCGGATTGATCTGTTGAGCTAGCATGCCCGTAGTTGTTTTGTTTGCTTGAGAGAAACGAGTTGTCACACGTTGCACACAACACAAACGCTTGCAGACATAGCCTATCGAGAGAGAACCCCCAAGTCGATTTCTAAAATCAGCATAAATGAATTCTCGAAGTTGAAAAGCACAGGGAGTTGTTTTATGTCAGCAACAAAGGACAACGTAGATAAGGATCAATGCTGGGATATAGCCAATGTCATGTTTATGTACCATGTCAGCGTAAAGGAAAGCTCAGAGTAGCTGAAAGGCTTGGTGACCGGCGCAGAGAAATGCGCGTCTGGTGTGAACAGCTTTTGCTCAGTCGTAGCCGATCGTGGCGCTGCACGGCGCGTCCAGGCACTTCACAGCCAGTGTGTCCCAGGCGTTAGAGGCCGACCGATAAAGGATTTTTAAGGCTGATACCGATACAAATATTTGGTGATTAAAAAATCTGATATTCTGATATATTGGCCGATACAATTATTATTATTTTTAATCCAGAAACGCAGAACAAAACAAACTGATTTCCCGGCTTAGTTATTTGTAGTTTACATTTAGTAATTTTTAGCAGACGTTCTTAGCCAGAGCGACTTAAGTACAGGGACATTCCCCGAGGCAAGTAGGGTGAAGTGTCTTGCCCAAGGACACAACATAAGTCTGGTCATGAAGTGTCTTGCCCAAGGACACAACATAAGTCTGCTCATTCTCCTCTGACCCAAACAAGGCATTTACTCACACAACTGCCGCTCACTGGATATTTTCTCTTTTTCGGACCATTCTCTGAATCAGAAAGAATCAGAATCAGAAAGGGATTTATTCGCCATGAAAGTTTGCACAGACAAGGAATTTGCTTTGGCAGGAAGGTGCATACAATAAACATATACCTAAAATTTAAATATGTGGACTAACTATACTAAGGGTACATAAACTAGCAGTACTAAGTGGGATAAATATAAGTTGCCGTAAATTACAATATAAAAATACAAAAATACAAATATTACAAAAAATACAAATGTACAAGATACCATGTTGTGGTGCAGTGCAAAAGCAGAGTGTTTTAAGCAATAAGTCATTTGAGTCAGTGTGGTCCCTTGGCCTTGTTGAAGAGGCCAACAGCGGAAGGGAAGAAACTGTTTTTGTGGCGTGAGGTATTGGTCCTGATAGACCGCAGCCTTCTGCCGGAGGGGAGTGACTGAAACAGGGAGTGTCCAGGGTGGGAGGAGTCGGCCACAATCTTCCTCGCTCGCCTCAGGGTCCTCGAGGTGTGCAGGTCCTCGAGGGTAGGCAGATTGCAGCCAATCACCTTCTCAGCAGTACGGATGATACGCTGCAGTCTGCTCTTGTCCTTGGCAGTGGCAGCAGCGTACCAGACGGTGATGGAGGAGGTGAGGATGGACTCAATGATGGCTGAGTAGAAGTGCACCATCATTGTCTTTGGCAGGTTGAACTTCTTCAGCTGCCGAAGGAAGTACATCCTCTGTTGTGCTTTCTTGATGAGGGAGCTGATGTTCAGTTCCCACTTGAGGTCCTGGGAGAGGATAGTGCCCAGGAAGCGGAAGGACTCCACAGTGTTGACTGGGGAGTCACACAGGGTGATGGGGGTGAGTGGGGCTGTGTTCCTCCTGAAGTCCACAACCATCTCCACTGTCTTAAGAGCATTGAGCTCTAAGTTGTTCTGGCTGCACCAGGTCACCAGGTTGGCCGCTTCCCACCTATAATCAGACTCGTCTCCACCAGAGATGAGCCCAATAAGGGTGGTGTCGTCCGCAAACTTCAGGAGTTTGACGGACGGATGACTGGAGGTGCAACTGTTGGTGTACAGGGAATACCGTAATACTGTAATACCTAGGGATGGTTGTGTGTGAAATCCCAGTGGATCAGCAGTTTCTGAAATACTCAGATCATCCCGTCTAACACCAACAACCATGGCAAGTTCAAAGTCACTTAAATCCCCTTTCTTAACCATTCTGATGCTCGGTTTGAACTTCAGCAAGTTGTCTTGACCACGTGCCTAAATGCATAAGGTGGTGCCATGTAATTAGCTGATTAGCTATTTGTGTTAACAAATACCATAGACTGAATTTAATCTGTGGACACCACTTGTTTTATTTCAACACTTAAATGTGCAGTCATGGCTTTAGCAAACTGGTGATACTGTTATCTACAGCAGCGTTCCCCAACCACCGGTCTGCGGTACCGGTCCGTGGGTCATTTGGTACCGGGCCGCACAGAAAAAACTATAATAACATTATTTCCTTTTAATTGATTATCAGAGTCTGAAAGACGTTTTATTCTGAAAAGATTCTGCGGGCCTTTTCCCCTGAGCAAAAAAGCTCTGCAAAGACGTGTTTACTCATTTTTTTTAGCAAGTTTGTGATCTTCATTGAGCGGTAACTATCACGCGCGTCTCTTCCTCTTGACACATGACACGTGATAGTTACCACTCAATGAAGTCTGTTTGAGACAACTCTGCCGGTGTTTTGGATGCAGGCTGAATATCCTGAGATCGCAACAAAAGCACTGAAAACCCTGCTTCCATTTCCAACATACTTTGTGAAACAGGATTTTCTGCCGTGACAGCAATCAAACAAAATCACGGAATAAACTGGATATAAGGAACGCACTTCGGGGGCCCGTTCTCCGTACGTCGCTTATTACATCCGAGATCAAATGACAACTCCAAGATGACATCATCTTGCTAATCATGATCTGGCTAATTTGGTTCTTCGAACACCCATGTTGTTTATAATTAGTATAGCTGGATTGAATTATGCGTTGGTCTAAAAGGGGGTATGTATCGATAGTAGAAACCTTGATCAGCAACGCTGCTATTGGCTGCTCACAGAAGTCTATGGCTGCTCACCGTGGCCAAAATGAGCGCCCTGTTTTTTCCGCAACAGAGCAACAGCTTGCTCGAAGGTTGCTCCGAATTTGAAGATTTTGTCAGAACGCCAGGGAACACCTCAAAGTCTGCAAAATCCAAGAAAGAGGGCTGGCAAAAAGTAGCAGACCAAATTAAATGTAGAGGAGTGACCACGCGTTTTATCGCTTATTACAGTAAGCTAGGCCTATGTTTTTTTTTTTTTCATACTTTCATATTTTCATTTATCATCTTTAATGTCATATGATGTGGTTTCAACAAATTTATTATGTAAATGACACCTTCACAAAAAAACTATAGGCTATCCTCTCAAAAAGTATAGGCTAGCATATCGCGCTGTGCTTAAGGAGCCTATCTATCACGCAATGAGCAATTAATTCGGTTTCATGTTAAATTCTGCTTATTATTCTTGCACCTTCTGCAACAGGTTCCTGTAGTAAAAAGGGACAAGACATGTCTGTGACAGACTTCCTGTATCACCTCTGCTTGTAAAGTGCTGTTATGAAGTGCCCTTTATGCTGCCCCTACATGATAGTGTCCCAAATGGTGCCCTTTCCAAAGGAGAAAATGAGATTCCAAAGTGAGGTCATGATGACATTAGGGGTGTTGTCCCATTCCCATTGTTACACTGGTGGGGCCCCATGTCGAGCAGGAGCAGCCCTTTTAATTTTTCCGCCCCTGCCCTTCAAACAGCCAGAGTCTGCCGGGAGTCAGGTGGCTGAGCGGTTAGGGAATCGGGCTAGTAATCTGAAGGTTGCCAGTTCGTGCCAAATGACGTTGTGTCCTTCAGGCACTTCACCCTACTTGCCTCGGGGGTATGTCCCTGTACTTACTGTAAGTCTCTCTGGATAAGAGCGTCTGCTAAATGACTAAATGTAAAATGTCTGCCACTGTCCAAGCCCCAGCTGGACCTGTGGAGGCAGACTATGTTAACTGGAAATCTTTCCATAGCCTAAATGTACAGGTGTACATTTAAGTTATAGGGCAGCTGTCCATACTATTCCATCAGGCAGAATAGTAATAATTGGATTTGGATTAAATGTGCACATGTAATATAATAATGTGGCGACCCTGCACTGTAGGAAGTGGACTAATAAATGGTCAGAACATTATTGGTGGATTACGGGGGTCACCTTGAATTTCCGGGTGACAACAGGTGTTATAAGGGGAGGTTTTGGGCGGGTTCGGGGCTTTTGTGTTGTGGTGAACCTGTGTTCCATTGCTATTAGCAACTGTTGTAATCTGCTGTGTTAGCCTATTGCTAACAAGTTCTATTAAGTAAGGGGGGTTAGTTTGGGCGTGGGCAGTAGCCTAAATAGCTGCCTGTTATTGAGACAGTAAAAGCCTTAACCGTAAAATATCACGTCTGGTCTCCGACTTATAACAACTTTCGTCGGGGATGCTACAATAATTATATAGTCTTAGTCATGCTGACCAGTTTTTAATTAATTTTCTGCCAAGCAAAGTGTGCTACTGTTTGGATCACCTTATGATCCGGAAGTCTGTGCTGGATCTGTGCAATAATACTTATTTCAGTGAATCCCCATTTTTTGTCATGGTCATCTCTGCCTTTGATTTTACATTTACATTTAGTCATTTAGCAGACGCTCTTATCCAGAGCGACTCAACCTCCTGTTGAGAATATCAGCCAATGATTACTCTCAGAACGGTTTCAGACAGCTCATCAATTACGCTAATTATCAGTAGGCCTAAATGCAGTAGTTATGTTAAGTAGATTTGGTAGGCCTACAATTTACACATTTAAACGGTCAACAATGTTTTGCCAGATCATCTCCCTCGCCCTGTTAATTACGGAAATATTGCAATTTTTGTGGATAACTCCAAAAAACTCTAAATATCTAGTTACGCTTCTGAAAATAACACCGCTCTGCTGGTTTACGCTCTGCTTTTTGCGACATAACTCTTCTTTTCGACGATCGCCTGGTCTGGGCTGTTTCTGTTCTCCGTGTGCACGCACAATCTAAGCTTATTCAGGTCTAGCTTGAATTAGCGTTGCCTGTTAGTGGAACGGCTTGAGGCTTAAGTCTAAGTTGATGTTTACTTAAGCGCGGCTTACGTTAGTGACGTTGATGGAATACCCCCCTTGGGCAGTGAGGTTTGTGTTGTGTTCTGAAAGTTGTTACTCCAGGTCAATAGTTGGCACTGTGTGACAGATTTGTTATGGATGTAACTGATTGGATAAAAAAATTAGTTGGAAAGAACCAGAGAATGTCTAATAAGGGGAGAACTGCCACTCTCGGGAAACTTCCAGCTTCTGAACTGGTTGCAGTTCCACTCTAGTTCCAGGGCGCTCACAGGTGAGTGCAGAATAAATGGAGGTCTATGAAGCTATACCCCTCAAAATCCACTTTTCTCAGGATATAATTTTTTGTTTAGTAATTTTAATGTTGCATTCGAAAGGGGAGGCAAAGAAAATAAACACTGCTGGGTGTTAAGATTTTTTTTAAGTCGCTTTTTTGTTCTAAAAAGCCTTTTAAAATGTCAATGACGTCATACAATCCGCATTCATTAGCAGAATGCTAGCATGTTATGGGCAACAATGACTCACCCTGTAAGAAATTGAGAGGACATAAGTACTCATTCATTCAACTTTCAACCTATAATCCATGTTGAACTTGCAGTGGACAAGCTCTCCGTAGACGGGCTCTGAAAGAACTAAAGGCCGATTTATACTACTCCGTTTTCACGGACACGGACAGAGGGAACGCCCTCTCCGATGTGAAACGCCCTCTCCGAGCCCCTCGGAGAGCTCTACGTGCACCTCCTGATTTTCCTGACTATCCGTCCGTCATTTTACGGATACCCCTTGGCTGTGATTGGTCCGTATTAAGAACCGCTTGCGTCAGGGGCGGGGTTGCCGTGACCAACAAGACAAACAGAATCCTTTGACCGCCATTGCTGTAAGTTTACAATTCATATTTCAGCTAAACAGTACATGTAAGCATCTGAATTAAAATGTGACGAGAAATGGGCAGTGTAGTTGCTGAAAATTTGCTTATTTTATTGATGAAACGGCTAATTTGTAAATTTGCTCCAACTTTTCGATAACCTAGCTAGCATCGCAGTGCAGCGCCACCTACTCTTCTGGCAGTGAATTGTTTTCAGCACCCACAGCCTTCGGAGTACTATAAATTCAACCAATCCGTCCGACTCCGTCCGTCTGTCCGTATAGGAGTCGGAGAAGTATAATTTGGCCTTTAGACATGTGCGTTTGCTCATGTTCTGTGGTTATTCGTCCTTGAGTGTTTCTTTCTATACATAATGCACAACAGTTTGCATCCGTCGGCTGTTGTTCTGGGGCCCGTTCTTCATACATCGCTAACTCAGTTAACTGGATTTGATTCTTGACGATTTGTCATTATCTTGGATTTTTCGGTTCTTTGAAGCTCATTCTGGACTTACATTTACATTTACATTTAGTCATTTAGCAGACGCTCTTATCCAGAGCGACTTACAGTAAGTACAGGGACATTCCCCCGAGGCAAGTAGGGTGAAGTGCCTTGCCCAAGGACACAACGTCAGTTGGCATGACCGGGAATCGAACTGGCAACCTTCGGATTACTAGCCCGACTCCCTCACCGCTCAGCCACCTGACTCCCTGCTGTCATAGCAACAAGTCCTTTAGCTTAAACGTGCTCGGGAGTAGGCTTATTTTATGTAAACAAGATTTGATTGCTGCTTTACAAGCAGAGGTGATACAGGAAGTCTGTCACAGACATGTCTTGTCGGTTTTTACGACAACAACCTGTTGCAGAAGTTGCAAGAATAATTAGCAGAATTTAACCTGAACCCTAATTAATTGCGCATTGCGTGATAGAAAGATCATTCAGCACAGCGAGACAGGCTACTATACTTTTTGAGAGATAGATCGGTTTTCTCGTGAGGGTGTCATTTACTAGCCTGGCTCTGCCCTCCTACGTACTTCCGCTCAATTTTATTTTTGCTTCTGTGCATAGGTCTGGCCATGAGGTACGTAAGTCAGATTTTTCAGGTTGATTTTCTACCGGCGAATCAGCGAACAGAGGGAGTGGCTGAGAACGATGACGTTGATGTTGTGCGCTAGTTTGTGTTGTAGTTCCGTAATGGCGGCGGAGAAAGATGCGAGCAAAGCCATTCGGTCCGTTGTGGCAACGCTGCCGAATATCCAACAGCTAAAGCCGGACCAAGAACAAGTTTTGCTGAGTTTTTTTGGTGGCCATGATGTTGTGGCCCTCCTCCCCACGGGGTTCGGGAACAGTTAGATTTTCCAGCTACGGCAGCTAGCTCTGTTACAGTAGTGGTGAAGGAATTGGCTAAGGCGAACGCTAGCAATTGGTTATGGCAGGTCAGAGTGGCTCTGGGCAGATCCAATAGTTTTAAACTTCAACAGAGTACCCGCCTACAAGGAAGTCAACGCTTGTCAATGGAGCGAGACCAGACTCTCTGTACAAATGCAATGTACGAGAGTCTGGTAAGGACCAGGCTAGTCATTTACATTTAACCACATTAAATTAGGCTATATGACATTAAAGATGATAAACAAAGTAATTATGAAAATAAGAAAATACACAAACAAATAGGCCTAGCCTACTGTAATAAGCAATAAAACATCTAATGTGGTCACTACATTTAATTTGTCTGCTATTTTTTGCCAGCCCTCTCCTGGATTTTGCAGACTTTGAGGTGTTCCCTGCCATTTTGATTGAATCTTCAAATTCGGAGTAACCTTCGAGCAAGCTCTTGCTCTGTTTGGCTCTGT
Organism: Osmerus mordax; assembly: GCF_038355195.1. Classification (NCBI taxonomy): domain Eukaryota; kingdom Metazoa; phylum Chordata; class Actinopteri; order Osmeriformes; family Osmeridae; genus Osmerus; species Osmerus mordax. The sequence continues at coordinate 1,007,252 of NC_090050.1, read as the reverse complement.
TGCGAAAAAAACGGGTCTCTATTTATGTTCATGGTGAGCAGCTGTAATGGCTAAAACTTTGCTAATTTGTTTGACCACTTCTTGGAGTTCCGGTGATTGTATCTTGACGCGTGATCTGAATAGAGTCCAGGAGACGTGGATTTAGTGAACTTGATTCCAGTTATTCCGCAAACTCCCTCAAAAGTAAAGTAAAGCATTAAAGTATTGTCTTGTTTCGTTATAATCAGTTCAAGGCTCTGCACGTTTCCCGGTTACGCTTCCCGATCACGGTCAATGATGGTATGCGCAGGCCGGAACCCTCCCCTATACCTTGGCCTGTCACACCTTTATCCTGATGCCAGTAAATGTCTGACCTATAGGGGGCACACACTCAGAAACAATTATAACGTCCTAATTCAGGCTAATTCGATACAAATTAAATCATTACTAATAACATAGTCACACAAACTGGAATGTCAACTCAAATACTCAAAAGGACTCAATTGGCTCCTACAGCAGCCAATAGCAGCGTTGCTGATCAAGGTTTCTACTATCGATACATACCCCCTTTTAGACCAACGCATAACTCAATCCAGCTATAGAGGAGAAGGGTGTAAATCGAGCCGGTGGGTAAATTGAGCCACCCTTTGTTTCTAGGCAACGATAAACAAATGTCTTAACCCTGTAAGAACCGACTTAAAATTTCAACATCATCTTTAGATCTCCAAAAAACACATTTGTAAATAAGATTTTTTTGGAACGACGACATTTACATAACATTTAGTCATTTTACATTTAGTCATTTAGCAGATGCTCTTATCCAGAGCGACTTACAGTAAGTACAGGGACATTCCCCCGAGGCAAGTAGGGTGAAGTGCCTTGCCCAAGGACACAACGTCATTTTTCACGGACAGGAATCGAACCGGCAACCATCTGATTACTAGCCCGATTCCCTAACCCCTCGGCCACCTGACCCATAACCAATGGGTCCTATTGTCTTGCCTTGCAATGCTATTGGATACATTTGGTCTTTCAAAAACAAGAAATTAGCAATTAAAGAGTTAAAGGTGACGTTGTAATTTTACAACAAGGGGTCTTACAGGGTTTAAAAAGACCATACATTTTTGAAGACTCCTCCTTTTCACCTACACTGTGAAGAAGAGAAGCTCATGAAAGAAGTGGTAAGTACATTTAAGTTCCCAAAAGTTTTTTTTGCCATTCCAAGTAATTTTTGTATGTTCAAGGAGTCATGATTTTTATGTCTGAACAATTTAAGACAAGTTTGAAAGAAATTCACACGTGTTAGTGCTTTAGGTAGTTACAACATGAGGCTATACTGTTAGCATAACTTTAGCTCTAAACTGCTGGATGATGCAAGTTTGTTAAAATGGTGGGTGTGGGGTAATTTGAGCCAGAAGGGTAAATTAAGCCAGTGGCCCAATTCTTTTTTTTAATTTTTATATTAATGTAATTCTACAAATCATTCTTAAATTGGACCACTAATATTACTATTATGACTTATTGAATTTTAGACCAAAAGCCATCATGCCTCGTTCATATAAACGAAAGACAAACATGGTATCAACTGCTCTTGTGGATTTGCACAGAGCAGTGGGAGAGGTAGAGAATGGAAGGTCCATACGCCAGGTAGCAAGGTACATGAGGATTGCCAGGATGACTTTGAAGCGATACATGGACAGGAAACATCTCGGAGAAGTTAAAAGAACAGGGTATCAGAGAACAGGTTATGCCAAACAAGTCTTCAATGAAGAAATTGAGATTGAGCTTGCAGACCATGTGAAATACCTGGCTTCAATGTTTCACAGTCTAAGTGCCATTAAATGCTGTGAACTGGCCTGTGAGTTTGCACAACAAAATGGCATTGATGTCCCTGCAAGCTGGATCAGAGAGGGAACAGCAGGTTAGTCTGGGTGTAGGAAAGTGTATTCATACTTTTTTTCCCAGGAAATGCCCACTATCATCTTGCAGCTAGAGAAGCGGCCTAGTTTATTCACTATTGTAGGCTACAGTAAAAAAAAAAGAAGACAAATTTGTGCATGAGGAGATTGCAGCTTTCTCTTGTATGTAAATCTTAATGTAAACTGCAATCGTTCAATTAAAAATTAATAAAAAGATGACAATATAGACGAATCAACTTTTAACTCTTTCTAGGACATGATTGGTTTGTGAGTTTAAGGGAGCGCCACCATTTGTCATGCCGCACTCCCGAAGCAACCTCTCTTGGAAGAGCCACTGCCTTTAATAGGCACAATGTGGAGTTTTTTTGCTAATCTCACTACAGTGATGGACAGGTAACATTATAATTGATGGACTAGGCCTACCACTTGAACAGACTAAATCTGCAACCTTAAACTGCTTTAAGATTCTCTGACTCAGCACTAATTTTGAATCTCATTTCAGGTATAGATTCCCTCCACATATGATTTACAACATGGATGAAACTGGTGTTATGACGGTGCAGACACCCAAGCAGATTGTAATGGAGATGGAAAAAAGCAAGTGGGGTCAGTGACATCTGCAGAAAGAGGGGAGCTTGTCACTGTGGCCTGTGCAGTGAATGCAACAGGAAACGCAGCCCCACCAATGTTTATCTTTCCTCGTGTCCATTTCAAAGACCACTTCATAAGGGGATCACCCATAGGATCAATAGGCCATGCAACCAAGTCGGGATGGATGAATGAAGATGCCTTTGTCATATTCTTGGAGCACGTTATCCGTCACACAAACTGCTCCATCGATCGAAAAGTGCTGCTCATTCTTGATAATCATGTATCGCACATTTCCCTGAAAGCCTTGACAACTGCAAAAGAAAAGGGTGTTGTTATGCTCACTCTGCCCCCTCATACCTCCCATCGTCTACAGCCATTAGACACAACAGTCTATGGGCCACTGAAGACTTACTAAAACAGAGCCATGGAAGGTTGGATGCGCTCAAACCCCGGTAGAACGGCAACGATTTATGACATACCAGGACTTGGGAAGGAAGCTTTCATATCAGCAATGACACCAAGAAACATAATCTCCGGTTTCAATGCAACAGGCATTTTCCCGTTCAACAGAGATATTTTTTCAGATGAAGATTATGCCCGATCCATGGTGTCAGACAGGCCACCCCCAGGTGAGCTAACCTGACCAGCAACCTATGAAGAGGAACCATCCCACAGTGCCGACCTACATGGACCATCAACCCCTGCTGCGAGTCCTGATTGCCTGTTAGAAAAGTGACAGTGAGGACTTGTAGGGCGCCATGGGTTGATGTGGAACTAAAGGGCTATATGTCTCAGCGAAATCAGGCCAAGGAAAAGGCACAGAACAGTGGTTGTACTAAGGACAGAGAAAACAACTGTAAACTGAGAAATCAAGTTACAAAACTCAATCAAAGGAAAAGGAAACAATATTATGTTTTGCAATTAATCAGAACAAAGAATGACCCCAAAAAGCTTTGGAGTATGCTTAATTCTATAATGGGAATAAAGACCTCTCCACAACCTACTTTCATTGAAAGTGGGGGTACCTTTATCACAAAACCCAAAGAAATTGCAGATGAATACACTTGAATACTTTTTTCAGAAGCAAGGTAAATACATTAAGGAAAGTATCATCACAGAGGGCTGACAACAGTTCAACCTTTGTCAACATCCAAGACTATATGAAGGACAAACTTTGCCAGTTTGAGTTTAGTGAACTAACAGTGGAAACAGTGGCTCGGCTGGTGAAAGTAGCATGTGGTGACAAACAACCAGGGATGGATGGGATAGATGGTAAACTGATTGGAATGGCTGTAGATTATGTTGCACAGCCAATCTGTCATATATTAAACACCAGTCTGAAACTATCAATCTTCCCTCAAGCCTGGAAAGAAGCTAGTGGCCCGAATTGTCGTCCAATAAGTCTGTTACCAGCACTGAGTAAGATTCTTGAGAAGGCTGTATTTGATCAAATACAGGAATACTTCTCAGTAAATAATCTGCTAACAAAGTACCAACATGCTTACAGAAAAGGACATTCCACATGCACAGCACTGACGCAAATGTCAGATGACTGATACAGAGATCTAGACAACAATATGATATTTGGAGCAGTCCTTTTGGATTTGAGCAGCATTTGATCTCCTTGAACATAAGCTTCTTCTGGAAAAACTGGTGTGCTATGGCTTTAAACCATCTGAAGCTACCTGGATGGGAAGTTACCTATTAAATATATCACAGAGTCTTCTTTAATGGAAGCCACTTGGACAATGTGCAGGTGGAAAGTGGAATTCCACAGGGAAGCTGTCTAGGCCCACTAATGTACTTTATCTTCACTAATGATTTACCTCAAGTATTAAGAAGTGCAAATCTAAGTATGTACGCAGATGACACTACTGTATGCATCAGCAAAAATAGCAGAATAACTGACAGTCATCCTAAATAGGGAGCTAAGTTCCATTGGAAAGTGGGTCCTTGATAATAAGATGGTTCTCAATTTAGCCAAAACAAAAAGCATCATCTTTGGGTCTAATCATTCTCTTTGAGCAGAGCCAGAGCTTAGACTGTGCATAGATGGAACTTCCATCAAACAAGTAAAGGTAACTAAGCTATTGGGAGTCACAGTCCTGGTCAAAGCATGTTGACACTATTGTCAATAAAATGGGCAAAGCACTAGCTGCAGTCAGACGATGCAGAAATCATCTTACACCTGATCTAAGAATACTGGTAGTTAGCTCTCTTGTTCTGTCACAGCTGGATTATTGCCAGATAGTATGGGCAAATGACACCAAGAAAGACCTGAATAGATTACAGCTTGTACAAAACAAGGCTGCACGCTTTGCTCTACAGAGTCCTTACAGAACCAGCATACAGAGTATGCATGCCAGTCTCCACTGGCTAAAAGTTGACAGGATGGTTGCTGCACTTCTTTTGTCAACATGGTGCCTCTTGCAGTCTAAAACACCAGCAGATCAGTATAGGCAACTAAATTAAAATGTAGCCTCACATAACTATGCCACTAGACGAGCAATAGAAGGTAGGTTTTCACTCCCCAGAGCTAATACCAATTTTCTTAAACGCACAGTGGGATACAGAGCCATTTAGTCATGGAACCTACTACCAACAGAAATTAGACACGTAAATGTATGTTCAAAAAGCAAATAATGAAACACTTGGGTACAGCATACTTATGACACCAGATGGTGATGTACGGTACATAAATGTGTAGTACTCTCTTACATGGTTTGCAGTTTACGATTCTATGGAATTGGATATATCAGTGTTTCAGGGAGGAGGTATGGATTGAGAAAGGGAGGCAGGAGGAGATATGGAGAGAGAAGGGGAGGAGGTATGGAGGGAGGGAGAAAGGGAGGCAGGAGGAGATATGGAGGGAGAAGGGGAGGGAGGAGACATGGATGAAGAATGGGAGGGAGGGAGGAGATATGGAGGGAGAAAGGGAGGCAGGAGGAGATATGGAGGGAGAAGGGGAATGAGGGAGGAGATATGGATGAAGAATGGGAGGGAGGGAGGAGATATGGAGGGAGAAAGGGAGGCAGGAGGAGATATGGAGGGAGAAGATATGGAGGGAGAAGGGGAGGGAGGGAGGAGATATGGAGGGAGAAGGGGAGGGAGGAGATATGGAGGGAGGAGATATGGAGGGAGAAGGGGAGGGAGGAGGGGAGGGAGGAAGGAGGTATGGAGGGAGAAGGGGATGGAGGAGGTATGGAGGGAGAAGGGGAGGGAGGAGGTATGGAGGGAGAAGGGGAGGGAGGAGGTATGGAGGGAGAAGGGGAGGGAGGAGGTATGGAGGGAGAAGGGGAGGGAGGGGGTCCATCTAATTTACATATCTAGTCTGCACTTCATGCCTAGTTTTTATTTTCATTTTTATCAAATACCTACTTTGAAGCCAAATTATTTTGTTCTGAGCATTTCAAACAGGCCTTGTTGTAGAAAATTGTTCTCTAAAGTTGTAAACTTCGTTTATATTAACCTTTAAGAAGTTATTTGGTATTGATTTACATTTATTCATTTAGCAGACGCTTTTATCCAAAGCGACTTCCAAGAGAGAGCTTTACAAAGTGCATAGGTCACTGATAATAACAAGATAGCCACAAAAACATTGTGAGTAGCCAAAACATGAAGCACACATTGTGAACAACCAAAGTAAGTGCCAAAGGGAAGAACCATAAGAGCATGTAGTTAAACAAGTTACAATTAAAGAACATGAACCGCTATAAGTGCAAGTGTACCTGTAGAAAAAAGAGGTATGTGCTTTAAAAACAAAATGGTGAGAAAAAGTGTTAAAAGTATATCTGTCATTGTTATGCATTGCAATATTTTCTTACTGTTGAAAATGGAGAAAAAACTGTGATGAAAAGAGTATCTTACTGACTTTCATACATTTTTAAGCGTTAAAAGTATTAAAGAATGAAAGATTGAGAAAGAGAAAAAAGTTTGAAGTTAGAAAAATGAGCAAATATAGTGATGAAGAGTATATTGCATAACAGTTATCAATATCATAGCAGACAAAAGTATGTCAGCAGTATGAAGGTGAAAGAAAGTGTTGCTTTGAAACCAAAATGGTGAGACAGTGTTAAAAGTATATCTGTCATTGTTATGCATTGCAATATTTTCTCACGGTTGAAAAAGGAGAAAAAAGAGTGATGAAAAGGGTATCTTATTTAATTTCATAAATGTTAAAGCGTTATGTTAGAGCCATTTTATTTCATTCTAAACCTTTTACATTTTTAAACCCTTAGTATTAGTTAGACTTGTACACTTCTTATTTAAGATTCTTATATGTTTAATGTGTGCACCTTCCTGCCACAGTCAATTCCTTGTCTGTGTGATGTTTCTTGGCAAATAAAACCCATTCTGAAAAGTATTAATAATTGAAAGATGTAGAAACAGAAAAAAGTTTGAACAGTGAAGAGCGTTGACCAATCGGATTGGTTCCTTGTTTCTTGTAACGTAGCAACTGTTGGTCATTGTCAACATTTCTAACCTAGAATGTAGGTTTTAGGTTCAAGATGAAGGAGAAACTAATCATGTGTGCCTGCACAACCAGTCCTGTTCAGACACTTAATTTAAAGATGACATCAAAATAATAATCCATAGTGCAGGGTTGCCGATGTTGTCGATGTCCCTGGTGAGTTTTTTTTTATACAATCTCGTCACATTATGTGACTTTGTTGTGCAACTGGAAAAGCAACTATTGTGGGTGGTAAATAAGATCAGGCTACATCTAGCCAGCGGATCATTTCTTGCAAGTGTGTCAAAGTGGTATTTTTACAGACTGTATTAACACCGTAGGCGTGAATAATGCATGCATCGTCATTGTCGTCCATCTTTAGCCGAAGAAGCTAGAGAGAGGATGCAATGGGAGATTTCCTACAGTAAGCTAGATACTGCTTCAAATTGAAAATGGAGACGATCTTTTGATTAAAGACAAGTTCCTTAACCTCTGTTGTCAATATCGCCGATAAAAAGTAAATACTGTTACGAAGCATTTGTTTGTAGGTAACGAACGATAGACGTAGTCAGTTTCGCCGTTCTATGGCAGCTACAGTACTGTATGATGACAGTCGTAGCTAGCGTTGTAAGCACTCCTCACTAGAATGGCCATAACTTTAAAACAAAAGATCATATTTCAAATCTGTCTGCTGTTCTACATTGCCCACACAATTATGTATATATATATCAACTCTAACATGGCCTGTATCTTGTATTGAAAGAGCTCGAAAATTAGCTTGTCTAATGTATGGTGGACTGAGAAAACATATTTGTCAAAGCGGAGCGAGCGGATGTCGTGGGAGAATTCCTACTGTGTTAGATTTACTGCTTCAAATTGAAAATGGAGAAGAAATGTAGAGTAAAGACAAGTTTCTTAACGTCTGTGTTCAATATCGGCACCTAAAAATAAAAACGTTTCAGTTACGAAGTTTTTGTTCGTAGTAACGCCAGCTGCAGTAAACCTTTCGTGACCCCGGTTTGGCTGTTCGTGACAGTCGGATATGACAGTGTTGAGCCTCGATTTTTGCAGATTTCTGTGAAACTTTCTTAAAGAAAAATAATTTAGCTAGATTATGTACAGTTTAAGTTCAATGTACATACCTTGTTTGGCCAATTTGGTCGATTGTGGAAAAAAGTAGAACCGTTTTTAGTTATGGAGAGCCATCGCGCTAGCTTGGAATTGCGTTATCCCACTCATCACTTCAGTGGTCATAACTTTTAAACAAAATAGTCTATCTTAAATCTGTTTGCTGTTCTGAATTCACGACAAAAGTACGCACATTTCATACGCTCTAACTTATCCTCGATCTTGTAGTGAAAGTTATTAAAAATGAGGTTTTCTAAAAAAAGTAATGCAGACGGAGAAGATTTTTGTCAGAATGGCTCTGTGAAATCGTCTTGATAAAGGATGATTTTCCTAACATGATCATATACATATTTACATCATTAGAAAGCCCTAAATCTTGTCTTCAAAATGGTATAAACAGTTCAGGTATATTATTTGAAAAAGTCTGCATATTCAGGCAGGAAAGTGTTAAACAGTGTCAAAAATTGACACGGTGAGAAACTGTTCTGTCAGTGCATGACGTCACAATTGAATTTGACTTGAACATTCTGAACCATTGAAACCCATTCATTTTTTTTTGCACTTTAAACTTTAATACCTTAAAAACTTTAAAAGTTATCAATGAGAAAAGTAATAGCACACTAGAGCAGTTCAGACCTTATCAAATGAAGTTTGAACGGTGTTTCTAGCTTAAACGGTGTGAAAGGAGTAGGCGACGGAAAAAAGTGGGAGGAAATTAAAAAAAAAAAAAAAAAACTAGAGAGGGTACAATTTCTGGGGAAATTGTAGGGTGTGCTTGCTTGCGTCGGTTGCACAGGGGTCTGTATATTTTATATAAAAATGCATCGGGCCTACTTATTATTTATAAAGATTACATAGATTTAAAAGCATCTTTTTTTTGCTGCTCATTTACAACTCAAAATACGAGTGAAGTGTAGGATGAAATATGATGTCTTCTCATTTCCCCTGCAAGAGGCAGCTGACAGGCTGAATCAAAACGAATACATTTGGCAGACCGGTGTAAAAATGGACCTAATCTCTATGACTTAAACGTCCTTTTAAGTTGTCCCTTCTCGTGATATTTTCAGGCATTTAGCCTACTCATATTGCATTCATTCATTAATAAAGAACCCCCTTTGAAGATTATTCTACGACTTTACCGGCAGAAGATAGAATCGCGATTCAAACAGTACCATCTGCTAACTGAAAATATGCCCCCAAAAACGTAAATAAGCTTGACATTTATTTAGTGGAAAATCGCTCATTCATAAAAAGCTCACTGGTAGCGATCATTGTCAGTAACAACGCAAAATGCGATATAACCCTGTGTGGAGAAGCTGCCCCGGTAAATTCTACTACTACAGTACAGTACTAGACTACTGCTGTGTTCGTCTTGGTAGCGATTGCGTTGGTTGAATTCGATTTAACGTTCCGTTGTACGGTTTAGGCTGAAATTAATTATTTTCATGAACAGATTGACAAAGTTTAGGCTGTGGCAATGAAGTTCAGGTTAGTAGTCAGATTGTTTCAACTATTGAAAGACTTTTGAGTAAGGGGAGTGCCGAACATGTTCTGTCGCCGTTTGACTTGAACAGCTGAGGAGTTTTTGTTAGCTACTCACACTAGTGTCTCGGGTAGGCTACAGCGTTGCAGTGAGCTACACTGGTTTGAAACCACAGGTAATGGTAATTTCACCAACAAATCGTTTACTAATGTCAGAATAAATCATACAACGAAAATGTATATGTGAGGAATGTTTATTTTAACGATTGAAAACAGATACATCATAGACCACTGTAGTATGTGTTGCCCGGGCAACACAGGCTAATGTCATGATGCTAATACTTCAGTGAAATAGTAGACTACTGTTTCCGAAAGTAGATGTACTTCCTTAATAATATCAGCTTATATTGTACATTACACATCACAATTGTGTGTCATATCACAAAGTAAAATGAGGAAATAGTTATCACCCTGGCCTCTTTTCTTGTGGCGTTTCTGCAGCTGCCTTGCAGTAAAACTATAGTTAGCCTAGCTATCCCCCAAGTTAACAGATGCGAAACGAATGTTCTGCCAAAGGTAGTCACGCGTGTTTTCGTGACGTTAGTGACACAGTGACGTTAGTAACGTCAGTGACTGTGTGTGGCTAGCAAATTAGCCACCGTTAGCTTCACTTTTCGCCACAAAAACTTAACTTAAGCCCAAACCATGCAACGGAACGTAAATTCCAATAGAAGCAACTCAATCGCTACCAAGACGAAACTTTTGACACCTACGTTGTCTATGTAGGCCAAATATTGACTGAGTTTTAGGGGGGCAAAAAAAAAAAAAAAAAAAAAAAAAAAAAATATATATATATGTGAGAGAACAAAGGTTGTGCTCTCGCCGAAGGCAAAGCACACCCAATAAGTATGCAGAATAACAATAGTGTTTTTGCTTGCAGCAAACACACAAATAATAAGTATGCAGAATAACAATAGTGTTTTTGCTTGCAGCAAACACACTAATGAGGTAGAAATGTTCAGTTTTACTTTAACATAACCATTGTCACAATTAATTTGCCAGATCATGATTAGCAAGATGATGTCATCTTGGATGTGCCACTGTTATATAACTGGATAGTCACATTTATTGGATGGTAGTATTCTAGTTGAGATGCAGGGATGGTCAACCAAGTGCCCCATACCAAGTAAGATTTCAAACACAAAACATATTGACTGTCAGTTGGGGATTGCTTAAAGTCCCTCAGGTTGAATTAATACCAGTATTTCTACAGGTTATATTGCACCAATACAATCTTTTTACTTCTGTTATTTAAGAAAAATGTTTTGTGCACAGATGTTCATTTATTGCATGCTTTCATCAAACGTAGATGACCAAACAGTTGAAGAACATCTGGTCAGCCAAGTGCTCCATGAAATGAGATTTTGAACATGGCCCTGTTTCCCAGACATGGATTAAGCTTAGTCTTATACTAAAAACGTTTTCAATGGAGATCTTCATTTAATTTGATTTACTTGCTTTTGGACTAGGCTTAATCCATGTCTGGGAAAGTGGGCCTATGTCTCTTTTAAGAATATGATCTAAGAATAATAAATGACAGTAAATTAACAAATCTAATCAGGAGAATAGTAAACCATTTAAAAGTAGCAGTTACAGTTACATTCTCCCTTCTCTGGGTGGTGAGGTAATCAAATAATACACACAGGGTCAGGTGCAATTCTGCTCTCTTTTGGATTTAGGAATTCTCCTGCTAGACCGGGAGTCAGACACGTGTTTTCACCCTGTGCTTCAGGGTGGCTGGGGAGACAGAGTCTGGCCCAGCTGCTTAGTAGGGGTAGGTGTTGTGGTCTCTGAGAGTACAGTCATTTAGCCTCTCTCACCACCTTGCTAAACCTGGTCTTTGACTTCTGGAACCTGGATCTGTCCCTACTCCTGGACGCTTCCTCCTTGTCCAACCTCAGTCTCCTGAGTTTAGCCGTGAACCAGGGTTAGTCGTTATTAGAACTCACCCTGGTGCGTGTTGGTATACAGCTGATTTTTGACATCTGTCACAGCATCTGTGAGCACATCCAGACTGGATGACTGAGGAGTAGTGTGTGTGTGGTCACTACTGTCTGAACCAGTATCATGAGGAGTAGTGTGTATGGGGTCACTACTGTCTGAACCAGTATTATGAGGAGTACTGTGTGTTTGGTCACTACTGTCTGAACCAGTATCATGAGGAGTACTGTGTGTTTGGTCACTACTGTCTGAACCAGTATCATGAGGACTAGTGTGTATGTGGTCACTACTGTCTGAACCAGTATCATGAGGAGTACTGTGTGTTTGGTCACTACTGTCTGAACCAGTATCATGAGGAGTAGTGTGTATGTGGTCACTACTGTCTGAACCAGTATCATGAGGACTAGTGTGTATGTGGTCACTACTGTCTGAACCAGTACTCCATGAGGAGTACTGTGTATGTGGTCACTACTGTCTGAACCAGTATCATGAGGAGTGGTGTGTATGTGGTCACTACTGTCTGAACCAGTATTATGAGGAGTGGTGTGTATGTGGTCACTACTGTCTGAACCAGTATCATGAGGACTAGTGTGTATGTGGTCACTACTGTCTGAACCAGTACTCCATGAGGAGTACTGTGTATGTGGTCACTACTGTCTGAACCAGTATCATGAAGAGTGGTGTGTATGTGGTCACTACTGTCTGAACCAGTATTATGAGGAGTGGTGTGTATGTGGTCACTACTGTCTGAACCAGTATCATGAGGAGTGGTGTGTATGTGGTCACTACTGTCTGAACCAGTATCATGAGGAGTACTGTGTATGTGGTCACTACTGTCTGAACCAGTATCATGAGGAGTACTGTGTGTTTGGTCACTACTGTCTGAACCAGTATCATGAGGACTAGTGTGTATGTGGTCACTACTGTCTGAACCAGTATCATGAGGACTACATTTACATTTAGTCATTTAGCAGACGCTCTTATCCAGAGCGACTTATAGTAAGTACAGGGACATTCCCCCGAGGCAAGTAGGGTGAAGTGCCTTGCCCAAGGACACAACGTCAGTCGGCATGACCGTGAATCGAACTGGCAACCTTCGGATTACTATCCCTCTTCCCTCACCGCTCAGCCACCTGACTCCTGACTAGTGTGTATGTGGTCACTACTGTCTGAACCAGTACTCCATGAGGAGTACTGTGTATGTGGTCACTACTGTCTGAACCAGTATCATGAGGAGTGGTGTGTATGTGGTCACTACTGTCTGAACCAGTATTATGAGGAGTGGTGTGTATGTGGTCACTACTGTCTGAACCAGTATCATGAGGAGTGGTGTGTATGTGGTCACTACTGTCTGAACCAGTATCATGAGGAGTACTGTGTATGTGGTCACTACTGTCTGAACCAGTACTCAATGAGGAGTGGTGTGTATGTGGTCACTACTGTCTGAACTAGTATCATGAGGAGTGGTGTGTATGTGGTCACTACTGTCTGAACCAGTACTGCATGAGGAGTACTGTGTATGTGGTCACTACTGTCTGAACCAGTTTCATGAGGAGTACTGTGTATGTGGTCACTACTGTCTGAACCAGTATCATGAGGAGTACTGTGTATGTGGTCATTACTGTGGTAGAACCATTCCAAAATATACTAAAGCATGTATTGTGTTATTTTATCTCACTGGTGAATAAGTCTTTTAAGTTTCATGTCACAATGACACAATTAAGCAAACAATTCTTGAACATGATCTTTGATAGTTTGATTGTGTCAGTAAGACAGTGCCATTGATCTCATAGCATTGATCATAAGAGATACTCAACCTAGTATTGATCCTAGTACGAGGGGAATTGTGATCTGACTGGCTCAGAAAGACACTAGACAGTCTAGAACAAAATATTCACTGATGGCCTACATCTCACATTATATGATTTAGAAATACCTCAGGAAGACCACATGATGTCTCAGTATACTTTAGACAGGATGGTTGTACAATCCAGCTCAGTGAAATCAGCTTCTCAGGCAGGTTAATATTAGGTAGGAAAGTAATATTAGAGAATGCAAAGGTACAAATAACACTTCAAATAAAGATTTAAGTTTTTGATGTAACCCTAAACACCAAGACAGTGCCAGCCTCCCTAATTAAAACATGAAGTCTGTTCCAGAGGAGAGAAGCTCTATATGACAACCCCTTGTCCACCTGTTGTTTTCAGCTTGCAACAGTTACTCGCCACAACATAGAAAATGATCAGACTGATATTCTTTATTTCTACCTCTAGAGGGTTTGTGATCCCTCCCTAATGATTCCCTTCTACAGGCTGTCAGGCTGTCACATCACAGAGGAAGGCTGTGCTTCTCTGGGCTCAGCGCTGAAGTTAACCTCCTTCCTGAGACAACTGGATCTAAGTAACAATGATCTGAAGGATGCCAGCATGAAGCTGCTCTCTGCTGGACTGGGGAACCCACTCTGCAAACTGCAGACACTGAGGTCTGTATTTATTTTCTACATGAGACATTAGTAAAGTTATACATTTACATGATAGCAGACGCTCTTATCCAGAGCGACTTACAGTAAGTACAGGGATATTCCCCCGAGGCAAGTAGGGTGAAGTGCCTTGCCCAAGGACACAACGTCATTTGGCACGGCCGAATGAGATATGCCTTCAACTCTAGTCATCAGTGAGGTCTAGTTTGATAAGAAACAGGCAGATTTGCTGCATCTGAAACACTCTAAAACATACTGTACATAATGATTGTCTTATATTGTATTTCATGTTTTTGTTTATTTTAGACAGAATGAAATGTTGATGCAATTGTTTCTGAATGTGCAACATGATTGCAGTCTTTTGTTAGGTCGTCTTAACAATCTGTATGTCCTTACATATGGTAAACAGACAGACAAGTAGCCCGTCCAATCATTGCATTGGGTCAAAATGCTGTCTAATCATTAGTTCCGGTCCGAACTTAATGATTCGTCATGTTTATTACAGTCCTGCGACACCCACAGATATCGGATTGATTTAGGTTATTGATTTAATAACTTTATACAAATGTGCATGGCGTGAAGCCGATAAACGTACAGGATGTAGGTGGGAGCATGACGTTGACCCTTCTGTTTACCACTCACTTTTATTATCAATGGTGATGGAAGATACAGTTATAACAGCTGTTTGGGGATTTCCCGTTTTTATATGATCCGAGTCTCCCTGCCTACAGGGATAGATTTCAGCAGAATGCTGCTTTGAGGAAGGTGGCAGATATTGTCAGGGCCTCCAGTGAGTAGGCTATAGATTTGATCCATGGCCAAAATGAAATGTTAAAGGCTAGCACCTGACATGTATTTATACAAACCAGAAAAAAGCGTGAATAATAGCTTGAATTTCTACCTCTATAGGGTATTAGTGTTTGTGATCCCTCTCTAATGATAACATTCTACAGGCTGTCAGACTGTCACATCACAGAGGAAGGCTGTGATTCTTTGGGCTCAGTGCTGAAGTCAACCTCCTTCCTAAGACAACTGGATCTAAGTAACAATGATCTGAAGGATGCCGGCATGAAGCTGCTTTCTGCTGGACTGGGGAACCCACTCTGCAAA
Organism: Osmerus mordax; assembly: GCF_038355195.1. Lineage (NCBI taxonomy): Eukaryota > Metazoa > Chordata > Actinopteri > Osmeriformes > Osmeridae > Osmerus > Osmerus mordax. The sequence continues at coordinate 992,113 of NC_090050.1, read as the reverse complement.
CTGGAGACACTGAGGTCTGTATTTATGTTCTACATGAGACAATAGTCAAGTCATAATCGTACAATGTATTTGTATGGTTGATTTAGACAACAGAGTTTAGTCTCAAGTTGTTTATAAACTTCATGCCAAGAATGAGATATGCCTTTTAGTCATCAGTGAGGACTAATTTGTTTAGAAACAGGTGGATTTGCTGCATCTGAAACACTCTAAAACATACTGTACATAATTATTGGCTTTTATTTTATTTCATGTTTTTGTTTATTTTAGACAGAATGAAAATGTTGATGCAACTGTTTCTGAATGTGCAACATAATTGCAGTCACTTTGGGTAGTCTTAACAATCCTTGTCCAAAGGGTAATAAAATACAGCTTAATTGAATTTTAAATCTTAAAGGCCATATGGCAGGTTCATTTTTCCAACGAATTTGCGCTATTTCCTTGTTGGTAATAAACATTTAAACTGTCATCCATTGTATTTGATGTTGTTGGGTGTCACAAAACGGTATATAATACGAAAAAGTAGCTACTTTTTGCAATTATTCTTCTTTCCCCCACAATGCATTGCATGACGTCACGTTGGGGAGACGACCGACCAAAGCCCGCTTTGAGACCATTGAAATCGATTAGAAATAAACACTAGGCTAGTACCAGAGACTGTCTAATATGGTCTCTGCTAGTACCATCAAAACATGGGACATCTAATCGGAAATGTGTTTACAACGTCGGGAAAAATATTTAATTAGGGATGATCTTTGAGGGATTTCTAGGTGGGACTGGCAAGTTAGCCCAAAGCTAGCCCATAGCTAGCATGATGTCTTCTTTCTAGATCTAGATAAGTTTACCGGTAGTACTAGTCTACTTATCTGAACTACAGCTAACGACATGATTGTCCGGGACAAGTGTTTTTTTTTTGTAGGGCAGAGAAATGTACCTGCCCCACTGGAAAAGTTTAAACTCAAACAAAATAAAATGCCATGTTACTGTACTTGCACTGGCCAGCTTGCAAATACTGAGGATAGCCTACCAAAGTTGAGTTAGCCAATAGCGTTAGCGATGCTAGCTAACGTTAGTTTGCTAGCTGTATATAACATTTCACTGTCACTAGATATAAAGAAAACGTTGACTTTCAATCGGTGCTATTCATTGACAGTAAAAAGAAATTGTATATGTGCACTGCTGTTCGTAGACTAGCTCCAGAGATCGTTGCTGCGTTGCTAAATAATAGCAACTCACCAGGACACTTCACCAACTCTCCACTCATTCTCCTCAGACCATCCATTTAATTGGCTTTGACGGCCACCTGGTCTCGGCAATTCCTCATTTGCCCTCTCATGTCTACTTGGTTCGAAATTATACGGCTGTGGGCCATCATACACATTGGTGGTTTTTGCCACCTCTTCTTCATCCCAGTCAGTCGCCATAGTTCTAGTACTATGCTGAGGCTTCTCTCCTTCACGACTCCCCAACGTGACGTCATCGCCGATTGCTAATATGCTAATGCTAACACCAAAAACTGGTCTTTAACACCATTTGGAGACACCATTTGGAGATATTTTAAATGATATACATATATTGAGTGCTTCGTGATGTACCCATTAATCAACAGTAGTGTTTAACCTGCCATATGGCCTTTAAGCCCCATTGTACCGAATATTGTTGCAGTTCCACCAGAGTTCCACTGGGAGTGATCGCGGGCGAGTACAAAATGAATGGGAGTCTATGGAGCTAAATAGCTCAATTTGTCTCTTTCGCCTGATTGTCATCGAGAAATCTCAGATTTGATTGTACTTTTTGCATGTTTAACATGGATTATAGGTTGAAAGTTGAATGAAAGTGTACTTATGTCCTTTCGATTTCTTACAGGGTAATCATTGTTTCCCATAACACGTTAGCATTCTGCTAATGAATGCTGATTGCTTAGTGAAGGACTGACTATGACCAGAGATCCCGCTTGATGGCATCCAAAGCGGAACCAGAATGTCAGAGCATTAGCAACAACATTAGCAAACCAAAACTCTTTCTACTATGTGTATTGACAGGGAGAGCCTAACCTGTCAGCTGTGTTGTCGATAGCTATATGTTCAACTTCATGCAGCACCTGCCAAATGAACCCCTCTGTGCTGACTCACTTTGGGGGCCCAGATGGATTATATCACCACATTGATCCTCTTTCTACAGGCTGTCAGGTTGTCTGGTCACAGAGGAAAGCTGTGCCTTTCTGGCCTCAGCTCTGAGGTCCAACCCCTTCCACCTGAGGGAACTGGACCTGAGCTACAATCATCCAGGAGAAAAAGGATTGAAGCTGCTCTCTGTTGGACTGAAGCATCCACACTGCAGACTGGAGAAACTCAAGTAAGGAGATGTTTGTGTTTTTATATACCTCTTAATGTAATGTTGCTTAACATTGAATAGACATCTAAGTATTGTAATGACCTGACTAGGTCAGAAAGCAACAATTGTCCAGGCATGCGATGACGTTTCAGAATCTCCGGTTTATTCACCCAACAGTACACAGGCTACTGTTTGGCCGTAGCCTACGCCAAATAGAAGAATGTTACTAGCACACAGAACAATAGTGACCGGCTCTCTTAAAACCCAGGCATAACAGGAAGAACAAAAAATGGCTAAACCTGGTCTTAACAATGCCCCATTCCTTCTGCCCAACCCCCCTCCATGCCCCTCCACCAACCACCAGGATGCCCTGCAACAGAACATTCTGGGCATTCCTGTGATTGGCAGATAGAAGGTTGATTGGCATGCCAGACCCCGCAAACACTGATCAATGGCAAACACAACCCAACCAACAGCCCAACATGCAACACACATCTGTCTGTGCAGGTCGCTAAAGTATGTTCATAGGCCTTGCATTTCATGATGATACAATTACAGACTGCATGGTAATTTAGGACAGTTAGTTAGGAAGAGATACATCCTATATAATCTACAATAGCCTATAGTGCAATTATGATATATAGCTACAATCATAATTGTATTTCCTGGGGTTTATTCCATAAAGTGGGTTTAAGTGAAAACAGTGAGTTTGTTAACCCTGAGATGAGGGAAACTCTGGGTTTTCTGTTCCAGAAAGAGAGGAAACACAAACTCTGGTAAAATTACCACGGTAACTGATGGTAACTAACCTAACCTGCTTGCTGGCAGCTTTTGTTTAACCCTCGTGCTGCCTTCGGGTCACATGACCCAAAGGTTCATAACGAACCATCGTTGTGTTTACCCAATTTTACCCAATACAAAAACAAATTAAAATAATTTTCTTTTAACCATTCCAATGTGGGGGGTCTGAGACAGCCCGACAGTTAAAAGAAAATGCTTCACTTTATTTTTTTATGAGGTAAATTTGTCGCAACACCAAGGTGGGTCACAATGACTGATGGGTCAGAATGACCCGAAGATAACACAAGGGTTAACAAACCATGAATTTCTCCCTCTCTCCTCTTTCCGAGCCATGGGGTGTCCTTTCCTCATCCAGGGCTCCAGACCAGCCCCTACTCAGGGGCACAGGCAGAACATTAAGGGGCGAACACTTTAAATCGACCCTCAACGCAATTATTCATATTTTCCCAAATTTAAATGTGTTACTGATAATGTGCTGTTTTATTTTAGCTTGCAGTAGGGCTATGCGATATGACCAACATCTCATATCCTGATATAGATCCTTTCCCCGATAACAATACATAACACAATATGGCACATTTTCTTTAAATTCAATGAATAAATTGTTCATACAAAATGACCACATGGAAAGGCTCAAAATTGCGGTCATTTATTGTTGAATATGCTCCCAAAATGTTATCTGTGCGACCTCAAAATATATTTGGGAGTGTAGCAGACTATTTGTACATAAATCTATGGACAGGTTCAAGCGGACCCTGCACTTTTAAGGGCGCAGTGAGGTCTGGGATACATTGTGCGTAGCTAGCATGGACTGTATATATAATGGACATAGTCATTGTGAAGTCACCCATTGGTTTGTGAAAGCCCGTTTTGAAGCCTCCATTTTTGCACTTCCTGGTCGCCATCTTGGGTTTTTGGAGCCAGAAGTGATCATATTTGGACGAGAGGGCGAGGTTGTGGAGAGGCAAAAGGCGGGCCCATGGGCAGGTCTGACTGAGAAGCAGGGTCGGGCAGAGTCGGGAGATTTCCCGAACCACCGATCAAACAGCCGCAGCATAATGCAAAAAGAAAAAAATATATTATAATAATACACGGCCGTGGGCCGGTCTGTGTTTCAAAGTCCCGGGTCATTTTTCTGACCCAGTCCAGACCAATTGTGAAGCCACCTCGCTAATGTCCTTTCTCCTCTACATGACTATATGCCGCTGGCTACTAAACCGCGCAAAGTCGCTGCAAACATCGCTAGCTTCCATCGAGAAGACCCCCTTGTCCAATCGGGCTGTCAATCACTCCAGACTGTCAATCAAGCCAACCATATAGCCACGCCAACCATATTTGGGGTTGACATAGCCAATCCTAAATATACAGGTCTTTGAGGCCTATCTACTAAATTCTCAAAGAATTTTCAGATGGACCACTAGGACACTGATAGAAATAAGGGAATCCAGCTAATGACACCATAATGAATTGTAAAAAAATATGTTTTTCATGAGTGAATTTGGCCATTTTTGAATGAGGGTCAATTGGAGCCAGAGTTTTTTTGGAGCCAGACCCTGGCGACCATCGGTGGTATTGCACTTTAAGCCACTTCCGCTTTTTTCAGCCCCAAAGGTAGCTACATACGTTTTCTGTCAAAAAAATATTGTCTTCAATATTGTCTTGGGTCAGATGTCTGAAGGTTAATTAATCAGAAGGTTGCCGGTTTGATTCCCGGCCATGCAAAATTACGTTGTGTCCTTGGGCAAGGCACTTCACCCTACTTGCCTCGGGGGGAATGTCCCTGTACTTACTGTAAGTCGCTCTGGATAAGAGCGTCTGCTAAATTACTAAATGTAAATGTAATGTTATGTCTTTGTAGGCCTATTTGAATAAACGACGCACAAAGTTGTGTTCCAAGTTTGCCGACCTCCCGTCTTTCCAACTCCTTACAGGAGCATTTGTGCAAGTGCAAATAACTTAAGGCGCAACATGTTTTAATTTCTCAAAATTCTGTCTAATTGCACAGTAGTATGCCCGCTGTTAGCTGATACAGTGTCCTGTCCACCATTTGATCCAACATTACATAACCAATTAAACTTCATCTTTAGACTCTTAACTTTAATGTAGATAGACAATTCCAAACAGCTCCATCTAGCATTCTAGAATGGTGGCTGGAGAGTCCAGCAGACACCAGCACTACCCAGCTGATGGCCCTGAACCCCCTAGAACCATTTTATACCACACAGTTCTCAAAAGTCATTGGTCCATCCACAATCACCGTACAGACAAGAACTCTCAAACCACCCACATTTCGTCTCCTAGTTAGGTGGTCATAAAACTGCAGGAGGCAACTCTAATCTCCATTGTATCAAGATAGAAGATAGAATCACCCTTTTGACCCAAATCCTTTTCTGCCAACTGTAAACTATCAAAACACATTCATTGTACATAAGCCCAACATTTCTTTCACACTGTTTACCTTTCGGCCACGACGATCTGCTCCTTTGGCGCCTCTGTTCAGTAGTGACATAGGCAATGTCTTGGTTTATTCCCATCGTTTGAGCAGATGTCTTCCCTCCAGAAATCCTTTTCAGTGCTGACTTCATCGAAGCAAATGTTAAATCCGTACATGTCGTCAGTGCTAACTAGCGATCTTTTCTACACATGCATGTCAAGCAACTTAAAAGCTAACACAGCATCGGGCAATTCCATCTTGTACTTGGGCATCCTTAAAGGGGTCATTTACTCATTTTATAGGGTATTTCACACTCTTCCTTAAGGTCTCCAAATAGGGTATGTAACATTGGATGGGCTGAAATGGCCCGGGTGCTGTTCTATGCGCCCTAATGCACCCTGTGAAATAGCCCTAGAATAAAACGAGCGGTTTTCTCCCTTTTATGGTATGTTAATGAATATTTAGATAAGCTGCACGCTGATTGGTTGGTCTACAATGAGTGAAGCTGCGGAGCAAAGACGCAACACGGCCAACAGCACTCACTGAAACATCGAAGATGGAGACTTGAAATAAAAAAGTGCAAATAAATCTATTGTGTCTACACAACACTGTTTTCAACAGATTGACTAGATATCATTTAAAATGATAACGTTAGTTGTTTCCACTTCTGTTGTCGAAGCAAACGGGATCGACTTAGGTGGGTAACGTTACAGCTTAGCAACCAAACTATCGTGATTCATCTCAGCTTCAGTTAGCTACCGTATTTTTCGGAAATAAAACCACGGCTTGATTTTACAGTTTTCTTGTGGTTGTACGGCTTATATTTCGAAGCGGCATATAGCCCGGTTTTAGAACAAAAAAGTGGCTTTGTCCCAAGATCTCTACAGACCATGCAGCTAATTTAATGCTCAACACTGGAAAAGGGGCTATTGAAAGAGGAATTATTTACTTTGTTGTCTCAGTTACACTATCAGGTCTTGGAAATACAGTGACTTGCTAAAGTAGGCAAATGGCTAGTAGAACATAACATTTCATAATAATTTCAGTAAATCAAACAGCTACAAGACCCAGTGAAATGTTATATAAAGCTAGCTAACCAACGTTAGCTAGCATCGCTAACGACATTGGCTAATTCAACTTTGGTAGCTATCCTCAGTATTTGCAAGCTAGCTAAAATTATCGTCGTCATCTGCCGCTTGTCCGGGGGTCGGGTCGCGGGGGCAGCAACCTATGCAGGGAGGCCCAGACTTCCCTCTCCCCGGCCACTTCCACCAGCTCTTCCTGGGGGACCCCGAGGCATTCCCAGGCCAGCCGAGAGACATAGTCCCTCCAGCGTGTCCTGGGTCTTCACCGGGGCCTCTTCCCAGTGAGACGTGCCCAGAACACCTCACCATGGAGGTGTCCAGGAGGCATCCTGATCAGATGCCCGAGCCACCTCAACTGGCTCCTCTCGACGTGGAGGAGCAGCGGTTCTACTCTGAGCCCCTCCCGGATGACCAAGCTTCTCACCCTATCTCTAAGGGAGAGCCCGGACACCCTGCGGAGAAAACTCATTTCGGCCGCTTGTATTCGCGATCTCGTTCTTTCGGTCACTACCCACAGTTCGTGACCATAGGTGAGGGTAGGAACGTAGATCGACTGGTAAATAGAGAGCTTCGCCTTTTGACTCAGCTCCTTCTCCACCACGACGGACCGATGCAGAGCCTGCATCACTGCGGACGCCAAACTAGCTAAACTTATACAATATCTAAAATAATTTTGTAGACATAACAATGGATTTTGCCACGCATGGACATACTATCCACAACTGTGTCTTACAGCATGCTGTAAGATCGCCTATAGCCTACTTGCTTGGTAGCTCTATCATTGTTCCCTTATCAAGTGCGGCATATATTTCAGTGCGGGTTAAAATCTGATTTACAAACACAAAGCTCCCATTCTGGTGGGGTGCGGGTTATAGGCTTTACATTGTCCCAGGTTTTCAAAACTGTCCTCGGTGAAATGGTTCGAGCAAATGTGTAATTAAGGGTTGAACTGCGACCCTCAATTACACAATTTTAATTGTGAGATTTTTATAGGAAAGAGAATGGGACTTGAGGTTCACTGTATGTCCATTTTACCCACCGAACTGTCGTTATTCAACTATGACAAGGTAAACTCGGTTTTGCAGTCAATGACCCCTTTAAGTAACGTTGCTCAAAGTCAATGATGTAGAACGTGTCAGTAGGTGCGTTCGACTTCATGCAGCGCCGGCGTCGCCTGCAGCCCGGCTGACTTGAAGCAGCCAATGGCATTCTCAGCTTCAAGGCAGCTGGCTGCAGCCGGCTGCAGGCGACGCCGGCGCTGCATGATGTCGAACACACCTATTGACACGTTACTGTCTCTCGTTATCCAATCAAAATTTGAATATGCTTCATACATTATGTCCTTTTCTTCTTTCAGAAACAGTTTATCAAGTGCATTTAACAAAGTTGTCAATTACCAGCATCTTTGTTCAGGTCATCGATAGGTACTTAGCTGTTTCTCGCGCTCGCTCAGTCAGCGCCAAAGCCACCGCAAGGGCCTGCTTCTTTTTTCCAAGATCTGTAACTTGTGTCCACATTTCGACTTCATTTTTCCAGCTTTCATACGACTTTCCTTCGTCGAAGGTTGCCGGAATCTTGTAACTTGCGGCAGCCATCCTATGCTACCAATGTTAAACTCATAGAAAACACAGTTTAATGGTCACGCTCCATGTTCACCTGTACAACTCACGCAGTAATTATGCAGTAACAACATCTGGTCTCACCAAAGTAAGAGTATCAGAACCGGAAATACATAGTTAACAGTAATGATGTCATGCACGTGCTTTGCTATACTCAGTTGATTGGACTAACTCAGATCAGCTGTTCTGGAAGTGATAACTGACCTTCCCATCTCAGGGATCATCAAGTCAGAGTTCAGGGTTAGGGTCATAGTTTGTAAAAACTGCTTTCTGGAATACACCTCTGATGATAAAGATATAAATATAAGTCAGTTGCTAAGTCACTTAGCAACAAGTGAAGTGTCATTTCCTCATCCTCATCTTTCCTCTGCTTATCTCTACAGTGTGGATCATGGTGGAGAGTGCTGGATCAAACCTGGCCTTAGGAAATGTGAGTATTGACTGCTACTTGGTTCTAGTACACATACAAGGGACAATACCATTAGTGACTTGAGGTCAAAAAGGGACACAACACTCTGTAAACACTACATTTAGGAGCAGTAATTTAACAGTTTTATCCCCATGTCTACTGTGTGTGTGAGTCCATCCCTTCACCCTCTCCTCTCTTCTTCCCTTTTCACCTCCCCTCTTTCCCACTCCTGTCCTCTCCTCCTGTCATCCCATCTTCTCCACCCTTCTGTTCTCCCCTCCTCTCATCTCCTCTCTCCTCACATCTCCTTTCATCATCTCTCCTCTCTTCTCCGTTCTTCCCCTCCCCTCCTCTCCCTCTCTCCTCCACCCCTCCCTTCATCTGGCCCTATACAGCAGGCCCTATCTTGCACCCAGCGCAATTGACTTTGTACACCGACGCAAGCATCATTCCTATTTTGCACTCGACGCACAGCAGACTTTTCCCTTCACAGACCCACGTCGGTAAATTAGGGAATGAACTTGCGCTCCCGGGGGCGGCTCAGCGAAAAAAGGAGGCGTGTTCCGGCGCAAACGTTCCCTGGTGCTATTTTGCAGTTTCAGAAAACAATTCCGCCACAGACCAGGAAAAACGATGAAATGATTAAAAAGATTTTCATGAGAAATCTCTATGTATGTGAACTTGATTTGTAACAATTGTGGCAATTTCCTCCCACGCCTGTTTAACCAAAGCTAATTTGGGTGGGTTTCTTCTCCCATCCCCATCAGAATCAGAATTTGGTTTATTCGCCATGTATGTTACACAAACACGGAATTTACTGTGGCAGGAAGGTGCAAACAATAAACATATACGGGTCTTAAATTAAGTAAAAAAGTACAATAGTTAAACTAATTCTAAGAACTAAACAATTTAAAAATATAACAATTAAAAAAATAAAATGTATATAAAAATAAGAATAAGAATTTGAATGAGCAGCATGAGTGGGCAACTTAGTGCAATGAGGAAACTGCTCTGCCTTTCCCATACAATGTCACTTCTCTATCTTTTACGGCCCTGACAAGAACGTCTGTCTCCTCGGCTGTGAACCGCTCCTGGCGTGCGCCTGGCAATTCCGCCGTTATAATAGCAATCCGCCGTGGAACAAGCGCCTGCTCTTAAAGGGAATGTGAGATGACGCTCTGATTAGTTTATTGCACATTACGCCCAAACCACACCTAGTAATGTAGCTACTTCAGACCAACCCATTTTATAGTGTCTCCCCTCTCTCAATGTCTTCCTCTCCTCCCCTTTCTTCTTCTCTCCTCTCCCCCTCTCTTCTCCTCCCCCTCCCCCTTCCCTCTCCCCCTCCTCTCTTGATTCTCTTCTCTTCTCCTCCCCTGTCCTCTCCTCCTCTCTCCCCCTCTCCTTTCTTGTTTCCTTACCTCTCCTTACCTTGGATGAGGATCCAGAGAGAGAGAGGGGGAGACCATGGGAACAAAGTGGTTGTAGAGGAACACAGGATGGATAGTTGAGAGAGAAAGGAGGATGAGGAGAGAAAAGTAAAGAGTAGAGAGGGGTGGGATAGAGAGAGAAAGAAATAATTAATTAAAATGTGGAGGGAACAGGAAGAGGATAGAAAGATGGAGTGATGGGGGCATATCAGGGGTAAAGAGATGAGGGATGATGGAGAGAGCGATGTGGAGGGAGAGAGGTTGCAGGTGAGGGAAGGCGGTACAGTGAGCAGGGTCGAGAGGTTGGAACAGAAAGAGAGGAAGAGTGGTGAGAGAGTGATAGCCAGATACCAGCATTGAGAGAGAGATCGAAAGGGGGGAGGGCAGGAAGAGGGAGACATTCTAATGTGAATGATGATGATCAGTAATATATTGTGTCTTGGTCTCCCCCATCAGATGCCTGTGAGCTCACACTGGACCCAAACACAGCACACAGAAACCTCTCTCTGTCTGAGGAGAACAGAAAGGTGACATGGAGGAGAGAGGAGCAGCCGTATCCTGATCACCCAAAGAGATTTGACTACTGTCCACAGGTGCTGTGTAGAGAGGGTCTGTCTGGGCGCTGTTACTGGGAGGCAGAAAGGAGTGGAAGATGGGTTTATATAGCAGTGACATATAAAGGAATCAGCAGGAGAGGAGGGGATGATGATTGTGTGCTTGGATACAATAACAAATCCTGGACCCTGTACTGGGATGATAACAGTTACTCTGCCAGGCACAATAAGAAGAGAACTGTCATACCTGTCCCCCCCTCCAGCTCCCACAGAGTAGGAGTGTATCTGGACTGGCCGGCCGGCACTCTGTCCTTCTACACAGTCTCCTCTGACACACTGACCCACCTGCAGACATTCCACAACACATTCACTGAGCCCCTCTATCCTGCGTTCTGTGTTGAAGATTCTGACTCCTCAGTTTCCCTGTGTCAGGTAGAATAGCCCACACACACACACACTGTGCTCACAGATGTCATTGAAGATTGAACTATATACGGTTGTAATTGATATCCCAGAGTGTTTGTAAATATTGGTGTGTGTAGAATGTTTTAATTGTTGACAAACAACAATCCTGTCTTCGATCTCAGTTCCACTGAATGTGATGAACTAAATAGTGTCTTACTGACTAAATAAGGAGAAATAAATATGTTTTATACAGGGTGATAGAAGAGTTGTGTGTTTGTTGGTGACCCAGTGGTCCTAGACACACACACACACAATGTAAACACTACATTTAGGACCAGTAATAGGACACTTTTACCCACATCCTGAGATGATTCCATACTGGGTAGTGGAGCGGAGGGTTGGGGTGGCATGGGGGGATATTTCCGGGCATCGGGGCCAGGAGTAGGGTGGAGGTCGGGGGGAGGGAGGGGAGGACTGGGCTCTCAGTGGCCCCCACCCTCAAGTGGTTCTGCTTCGTGGTCAAACTCCTCACCAAAGGGGAGAAGAAGTGGAAAGGGAGAGGTGGGGGGAAGGGAAGGGGAGAGCGAAGGACAGAGGGGAACAGGAGTCCAGGGGGGGCCTTGTGCTCCTGCAGCCAGCACCCCCACAGCCTCCCTCCTGCGTCCTCCACCCCCCTCTCACAGGAGGAGCTGCTGCCCCCCAAGCCCCAGCCGGGTCAGGCCGAGTCAGGCAGCCAGTCCAGCCTCGGCCCTCCCCCTCTCTGGCCCCCCCAGCCTGTGTCCCAGCCCACCGTCTGCTCCCCCTCTCTCTCCTGGTCCCCATCCCTCCCCCCCTCCGGCCAGACCCAAGCTCCAGTACCAGAGACTGCGCTCCCTGCCCCAGCCCTGGAGGTTCAATTCCCCCTGCTTGCTGGCCAAGAGCCTCCAGCCTGGAGAGGGAGGTACGATGGGGGGAGACGAGAGAGGGAGACACACGAGCCGTCAGCACCACCCATGACCTGGCAACAGGAAGTAAGGACACCCACTCCTCTACTGAGACCACCGCCGCCTTGGCAACCGCATACCATGACCAGGCGGCCATTGCTAAGGTAAACAGAGACGAAGACTTGAAGAGGAGAGGGAGGAGGAAAGAGAGAGGGAAAGAAGGAGGAGGGAGAGTTTGACAAAGAGGAGGGAGAGGAAGAGAGGGAGGAGGAGGAAATGATTGTCAGAAAAGATAAAAATGTAACTCTTTATCCTGTATAAGAATGATACTGTGTTTAGCTTTATGTGCAAAGAGAGGCTACCCCTGAATTAACTCTAGGCTTATGTAAACATACTGGGCCCTTATCTTGACCTGGGGGAAGGGTGAGCATTTGTTTCAGACTAAGGCTGAGAGGATGTTTGGGGGGTTGAGCTTTTACGACACCAGAACCAGAGATTCAACTAGGGTTGATGACGCAAACATGCACGCACACACGCGCGCCAGGTCTATGCAAGGGAGCCAATGAAAGAAGAGCCATGGGACATTTGCCTTTGTTTTAGCCAATGACTGTCAAGAGCGGTTCTGTTTAAATAGGTAGCTAGCACAACATGCTAGCGGACAAACTTTGTAGCACAATGGCATGTGATGTTTTGTCTCCTTGTGGGCCGGCCGCAAGCAATAAAGCTTTCTTAAACTTGTTCACCAACTGACTGTGCAATGCTTGATAGATTAATATTTCTGACATCCTGTTCTAGTAGGGAGCAGTAGAGTAACTAGTCCTGTTCTAGTAGGGAGCAGTAGAGTAACTGATCCTGTTCTAGTAGACAGCAGTAGAGTAACTGATAAGATGTAAATTCTGGAGAAGGCAGGCCGGAAGGAGTCACAACAAAGGAAAGGAGTTGACTTTGGTTTATTAGTCGAGCTGCCCGGATCAAACAATCAGTTCAAGACGAGCTGATGGCATGAGTGAGAACTCTGTCTCTCAGTTGTGCTTAAATACATGAGTTGGACATTACATATATAGAATGACACAGAATTGCTTCCTTAACGGGTCTTCAGTGGTCAGTACACTGATACACTAGAACGTTCAGCAGGTGAAGTGGTCGTTAATCACATAAGCCTTATTTGTACATGATTTTCCTCACTGTCTCCCCTCAGTCTGGACTGCATGCTATATTCTGCTCAGAGGGGGCCTCGCTGTATGACCTCTTGACCTTACATAGACACAAGCTGTACATGTATCCAGAAACTCTGCCTTACAGTAACTGAGTGGAAATAGGATCCTAAATTGACATGGCCATGTCATTGAAAGAAAGTGTGAACTGTGGAACTCCAGTGGTTAGAAATTATGTCATTGATGTCAACAGTTAATGTGAAAGACTGTAATGCAACCCCGGTTCTTCCCTGGTCACACTGGTAGAATGATTCTAGTACTTTCTAACCCTATCCCTGTATGATACTACTTTTATTGTACCCATGTACATTTTACTTCCAGCACACAGTCATGACAACATGGCTCTCATTCCAGTGCTGCAGAATCAGCAGAGAGCAGTTGTCTGGAGAGTGTTTACAACAGAAGGTTAATAAAGTGAAATGGATTCAGCCCAAGAGACAAGGGTCTAGATATTCCTGGTCATGAAGACTCTTGGTTGTAAAAGGATAGAGAGACCAAGTCTGTTCTCTCTGCAAGGAGATCAGTGCGTACGCAACGTTTATACAGGAGGCCCCAGGGCTGCTGTCTGGTGGCAGGTCTCTTCCTGCTCTAGAGACCAGGGCTGCTGTCTGATCGCAGGTCTCTTCCTGCTGTAGAGACCAGGGCTGCTGTCTGATGGCAGGTCTCTTCCTGCTGTAGAGACCAGGGGCCTCATGTATAAACGTTGCGTACGCACAAAAAGCTTGCGTACGCTGGTTTTCACGCACACTTTGTGATGTATAAAGATTTACTTGACGTGAGAATGTGCGGGCCGTCACGGAAAGTTTGAAGCAGACGTGAGAATGTGCGGACCGGCCGCAAAGTCTTGTCTGGCTCTGTAACGTGGCGAATTCTAACTGAAAAGTGCCGAAACTCACCAAACATGACTAAAAAAGTTTCCACTACTACGTTTATGACGTTGACTATTCAAAAAACATACAAATAAAAGTTTGATCATTAATGGGGATGATCACATCAAAATGCCAAAACCCAAAACGGGAAATGCTATATGCCTTCTGTTTAATCCGCCACCACTTAGTAACTTCTGTTAAACTTGAGGGTGTCAAACGAACGACAAAATCACTCAGGAAATGCATGTCACGCTAACCCTATAGCTGCCATGCTGTTACGATGCGCCACCACTCGTTTCTTCAGTTAAAGTTTTACATCGGACCATTTCTTCTTAATTTCTGCCATGGTCCGGTTCTCTGAACCCACATCATTTATGGCCCTATAATAATAATAATGATTTTATTTGTAATGCACTTTACATTTAGCTAAATCTAAAAGTGCTACAGGTTAAAAACAAGAAAGGGCGCAAATAGTGACAGTTTTCCACTGCCGATTTTTTTTTGTCGCTAATACCTAATGACAGGCCGACAAACAGGACACATTTCCTCGCCTCCACCTCTGTTGTCAGAACCTCGAGCTCACAGTCACCGTATTTCTTCGAATAAACGCTGTGGCGTTTATTAAATAACGTTCATTCTTGGTGTGCCGTTTATTCGAGGGGTGGCGTTTATTCGAAGAAATACGGTAATTCAGACAAAGAAATGACCTCAGGAGCGCATTTATAGTCCATCTGCATATTCATTTATGGGAGGAGTCAAGGCGGGGTCAGTGGCTCGTTCACATGCGGTCAATCTCACGTTGATTGTGATTTATAAAGGAAAGGTGCGCAGCACCTGGCGTACGACCGGTTTTATACATGTGAATATTTCTGTGCGTAGGTACTTTTCGAGTTTTGGCCGTACGCCATCTTCTGGTATGAAAGCTGCGCAATCCTTTATACATGAGGCCCCAGATGTGTCCCTAGCTAGCTAGCTATCGTGAAATGAATTACTGTTTCCGAAAGTAAATGTATTAATATACATTACATACATAATGTACATCGTAGGCCTACTGTACATTAGGCTACATTTCACTATAGTTTTTTTTATCAGAATGTTAAATGAGCAAAAAATTCAGTTTAGCATTTGTTGACGCTTGGAACTCTCTGTTGTAATTATATTGAGAGCAGAGTACGACACTTGCTGTGTCCCTGGCTAGCTATCCGAGTTACATCCACCAGAATAGCAGACCCCATAACAAGCGAACGAACTTCCAGTACAGTAGAGCTAAAAGCAAAATTCAAAAGAAAAGATCTACAATGTTCACTCCCCGCAAGAATTGAATGGTGTATTTGTTATATATTTTTATATTAATTAAATTATATCATATATTTGAATATAATTTACATGATTGATATATTACAAAGTGTTAATCTATCAGTATTTAAGGTTATAATTAAACTTCTAACTAGTAAACCTCCTATGCACACATGCATAGGCTGCAGTCAATTGTCTATTAACCAAAAGTTGAATAAACCAAAAATACATTCATTTATCCAAAGTCAATTGTGCATACAGAAAGTAGGAATCATTAGCCTGGGTGCCAGCCGAACTTAGCCCCACCCACAATTTTTGTTGGGTCTGGAAGTTGGGTCTGGGGTCGCTCGGTTGGGGAAAAACTATGTCCGAACAAGAGCTGTTCAGACCAATCAAATTGTCATGGCGGGCTTTATAGATGATGGACAGATGATCAACAGTAACGTAATCAACCACGTCACCAAAGAGCGCTTGGGTTGAATTCGTTTTCAACAAACATGGCTGCCGCTGGAGAGCTGAGATGTGTACATTCTGCCATCGAGTCTGTTTTAGAAGACATCGACAGCACATTAATTTTGAAAGAGGAACAGAGAAACACGATCAAGGCATTTGTCGATGGAAAATATGTTTT
Organism: Osmerus mordax; assembly: GCF_038355195.1. Lineage (NCBI taxonomy): Eukaryota > Metazoa > Chordata > Actinopteri > Osmeriformes > Osmeridae > Osmerus > Osmerus mordax. The sequence goes on along the minus strand of NC_090050.1, from coordinate 976,112 downwards.
TGCCGTGATTCCTACGGGATTCGGTCAAAGTTAACAGACTACGTTGCTCTGATTGGTTGTAGGTCTATCCAATTGAGCGAAGAGGCATTTTTTTTCCGGGTTCGGTTGAAACACGCCCCATACTCACAGCCCAACGGAGCAGTATCAGACTCATATTCTGACTAGAATTATGAGTATGACGTCAGGCTATAGCATCACAGTTTCTGACATGAAAATATACTGTTTTACTTAAATAATCAATGGCACAAATTACCCCAATGTATTCTCTCTAAAGGCACAACTTACCCCGCACCGGGGGCAAGTTGTGCCACGAGACCACTTTTTTTCAGAAAGCTATATTTCTTAAATACTATATTTCAGATCCAAAGTGATTGTTCCCAGGGTTGCACCACATCCTGAAATATATGTATATATTTTAGTTGGAAGCATTACTGTCATGGCCCCGCTTTAAAGTCACTTTAAGTAAAAACTGGCACAACTCACCCCACTCTCCCCTATATGATTGAAATTACAATAAAAAACACTTGACTTGACTATGGTATAGAGCGAGGCAGTGGGAGGGGGGTGCCTGTCTCTCAGATGGAGAGATGACTTTAAGGGAGGGCTGGACACAGAGCTGGCCACAGCCAGACTGGTAGTCAATACCACCAGACTCAACACTACCATCTCCATGGAGACAGTCCTGGGGCCTGTACTACGAATCAAGATTTGGCGTTAGCGAGGTAACTTCAGGTTCAACACAGGGTTTTCTGTACTACGACGGTGGATAAAGAATATATTGTGCTTAGTAAAGTTATGCATTGTGCTTATTAAAGTTCTGTCTTATGAACTTAGAAGTGTGCTCAGGCTTAAATGTGGTGTCTCACACAGGGTGTGGGAAGCATGCTGTTCTTTGTGTCTTAATCTCTCCATTTCAGAAACAACCTTGAAACCGGGTGGAGATGGCACCCGAGCAGGTGGGACGTGTAGGCAAGAACAACTCCCTGATGCACGAGAGAACAAGCTCAACCCTTTTTTCATCTTTGTGTTGTAATTGCGCTGTATATTATATGCTGGGGCAGGGACAGATAGCCAGTTGGACTTCGTGAACCAGCCCAAACTCTGTTGCGGGTAGGGAAACGTAGACAGCCCCAGAGCTCTGGACGTGTTGATTTCTAACTGCTGCATTAAAGCTGATATTATGGGACCTCTGCGACTCCAGACCACTCTTTCTAGAACACAGATTTGTGTCATTGAATACCATCATTACATATTGGAATAGACACAAAAGAATTTCAGTCCTTCATGGATCACTTGTTACCGGGGTAGATCGCCATGGTAACACATGCTGAATGCCTTACCCAGTGTGCGAATTATACAATGACAATCGGGGGTCAAGTTAGTGGCGATCAAATAATATTTTTCCTCACTGTAAGCCTATAAGCAAACTTTATACAAACCAGTTTCCCAGAAATACATTTCAAGCTAATTTACATTTTGGGGGACATATTTTTGTTTTGCAGATAGTACTGTTTGAATCACGATTCCAGATAAGATACTGCCAGTGACAACGTAAGAATCAGCTTGTTTCCAAGGGAGTTCTTTATTAATGAAATGCAATATGAGTAAATGCTCACAAGGAAAAAACTTGAGGGGAAGTTTAAGTCATAACATAGGTTAGGACAATCTTTACACATAATTGCCCAATTTCTTTGTTTTGATGCAACCGTTTAAACTACCGTATTTTTCTAAATGTAGGCGCATTTTCCATAAGCCGCACCCCACCACAATGGGAGCTTTGTATTTGTACATCGGAGTACAGGCCGCACTGGAATATAGGCTGCACTTTAAACGGGAACAACGATACCGTAGCGCCGGCTAGCGTTGAGCAAAACAATGCTCACAACTGTATATTTAGCCAGTAACACTTTCCCATTGGACAGCTTGGATAGCTATCTAACCAGACAACATTCCCAATCAGGGTGAACACTCAAATTATCTTAACTACAGACCATAGCATTACACATATAAAAACAGAACGAACACAACAATAGAACTCCAAACAATGCTTATCTAACTAAGCTAATGCCCTTAACTTCGTAGCTTTTCAGCTTGCCATGGGGCATTCTGTGTACCAAGAGCATTGTCGCTACAATACCAAGCAATGCACGAGTATAGGCGATATTGCAGCATTGTGTAACACACTTCGATTGTGGATAGTATGTCCAAAAATAATCCCAAGTCACTCATTTAGTGGCAAAATCCGTTGTTATGTCTACAAAATTAATTTATATAGTATAAATTTAGCTAGCTTGCAAATCCTGATGATAGCCTACTGTAGCAGACCTTTCTATGTTGTAAGCATTACGTGAAGTCAGTGAGGGCTGTTTGAATGGCGTTGTCAAGATCTAAATCTATGCAATTTTCATACATAATAAGTATGGATACTTAAAATATACAGAAATATCACTATTTATCAAATCACTATTTATCAAATTATTATTTATCAAAATCAGCACACCTCACAATTTCCTCCGAAAATGTACCGTCTTGTTTGTTTTACTGTTCGCAGACCCATGCATATGTTACTGTCATGCATAGTCATCCCTCAAAGGCCCATTCTGAGCCAGTGAAGTCAGGTAACCTAAAGATATCCCAGGTATTTTGGACTTGCTTCATATAGGCCTCAGCCTTAGGCTGTGTGTCCACTACAGCGGAGCGGGTTTCCACATTTGGCAAGCACAATTCGACGACACAACTTACAGAGTAGGCTACTGTTTGTTGGTCGATGTCGGATAACTTAAAACCAAATCATTTCCAAACGACAGAAGAGGCCCCCTTTTTTACCAATTCTTATTCGTCCGGCAAATCAACCCCACTGGCGTTAATATTTTCAGACATCATTAAGGCTTGCTTACACTTGCCAACAAAAGCAGTTTACTCCAATGAATGTTTGTCTGGCACAATGCGTGCAGCATGCTTAAATGTTTTTTATTAGTAAAAGATACAAATTTGGACTGGTCCACTAGGCTGTATCACATGACTTATATGTTATACCAAACAGAAACACTTTACTTAATACATTTATCAATATTTTGTGATTTCGCAAAATCCATATGATGGCACAACGTCATACCGGTATTCGCATTCATACCAGTATACCGCCCACCCCTACTGAGCCACCCAGCAAAAGATCTGTTACATTGTTGTTACTGATGCAGTTTCTCTCCTGTGTGTCGTCTTGTGTTTATGAAGAGAACGACTTCGAGCAAAGAGTTTGCTGCACTCCTGACATTGATAAGGTTTCTCTCCTGTGTGTGACCTCATGTGCATAACCAAATATGACTTCATAGTGAACATTTTGTTACATTCTTGACATTGATAAGGTTTCTCTCCTGTGTGTGTTCTTATGTGCGAAACCAGATTACAATTCTTACTAAACCGTTTGCTGCACTCCTTACATTGATAAGGTTTCTCTCCTGTGTGTGTCCTCATGTGCACAACCAAATGTGACTTCAAAGTGAACATTTTGTTACATTCCTGACATTGATATGGTTTCTCTCCTGTGTGTCTCCTCATGTGCACAACCAAATGTGCCTTCAAAGTGAACATTTTGTTACATTCTTGACATTTAAACGGTTTCTCTTTGTGTGCCTGCATGTGTGCAACCAGAGTATATTTTCGAGCATATTGTTTGTTACATTCCTGACATTGAAAAGGTTTCTCTCCTGTGTGTGTCCTCATGTGTTGTACCAGATATTCCCTTTGACCAAAGCGTTTGCTGCACTCCTGACATGGATAAGGTTTCTCTTCTGTGTGTGTTCTCATGTGCACAGCCAGAATATTACTCTGACTAAACCGTTTGTTACATTGTTGACACTGATATGGTTTCTCTCCTGTGTGTTTCCTTACATGATAAACCAAAGCCCTTTTTTCACTAAAAGTTTTGTAACATATTAGACACTGATGTAGTGTTTGTCTTGTGTAACGTATCTGTGGCATATGTTGCCTTGGCAGAGCCTCATTGTTTTGTGTTCTGTTTCGAAGAAGCAGCACTCGTTCATGTTCTTCCTCCTCCAAACTCTGAGCTGTAGGACAGTCTACAGCTACAACAGAGAGGGGATGAGAGTCACTGCCTGGTTCTGATGCTGTATAGTCTTCTCCATCAGGCTCTGCTTTGATTTGCTCCTCAGTTGTGTTGCTGGGTAGAGAGTCTCCTTCTCTGTTCTCCACTTTAACAGTTTGGTCAAGATGTGAACATTCAGAAAAGCCTTCCTGATCCCAGTCATGTTTCACACTGGTAGAAGTGAACACGGAGTGTGTAGTTTCAGACTGCAGTCCTTGGAGCTGCTCTTCCTCCTGACTGGTCCACAGCTCCTCTTTAATCTGTGGGGGTTCCGGGAGAGAGAGCTGCTGCACATCTGGGGGAAAGAAGAGTATGTTTGTGATCAACTTAGTTATTATGCAATCCAACATGTCTGACAGCTAAAACCAGACCAATTTTTGTGATCTTAGCATATTATGTTACACATCAGTTCCTAACTGTTACGTTCTTACTGCTAAATATTACTTTGCAGTTACATAGCATTTAAAGTATAATTTATCTTAACCGTTACCAATTGGACCTTTACTGACTGTTTAGCTTGAGGAGATTGTGATAAGATAGGCAGGGTTTTTCCTGCATAGAGAAAATTTTGGCGCGCGCCAAAGCCGTTTTCCCGAGCGCCTATGACAAAAAAAAGTCTGCGATAAAAAATACATACAAAAAGCCTGTGTTCATCACGCGTGCAATACATGTCAGCGAACATGTTCTCAATAGTATGTTTCAAGTAGGCCACAGCCGAACCCTCGTTCTGTTTTGATCAATAGTAATCGAGTTGATAAGCGTGTCTTCTTGTCTGATCAATACGCAACTGTGAGGTGCGCGAATAGACAGAGCGGCCAGTAAACTGTCGTTCCGCTGCAAGGGCCAGCCTGACGTGCACGAATACACCTGTACAAATGCAAATGAAATTTACACTCAAAATGCTGACAAAAGTTTTATTTACGATTTCCAACGCAGCCTCCATTGGTATTCTTAACCTGGAATGATAATACATAGTGCAGTGTTTCCTCTATGGCTACATTTCTGCCACCACGGTATCAGAAATCAGGTTGTACAAAGTTTTAGGCCGTCTTTCAGCAGTGATTGTTAGAGTGCATGTTGGAGAATTGCACGGACACACGCTTCACACCGCAGTTGAGATTGCGTGTGTGCGTCCTTGAGAACTGCAAGTCGTATAACTTATGTTGTTCATTTAAGCCTGTTATTATAAGTCAATAGTTCTTGCAAATTAAAATCAAGTTAACTGGTGATTTTTGTTGTTTGTATTCTTCCACTGCTAGCTAAATTGCACATGTCTGTTGATTCGATAGCAATTGCTGCCCTTGCTCAGGTTTGTATTTTAGGTGCATTATTATACTGAAGTAGTTTTAATTAATAAAAAGTGGGTTTATTGTTATTATTTGCTACAGAATGCTTATCTGTAGCCTATCAAGATCAAATGAAGCAGGCAGTGTACATGCTTCAGAGTGGCCTACCTTAATCGATAGGCTAGGCTACTGACCATTTACAATAAGTTGTTACGTCAATTATTAATTGGCATCATTTATGCCATTTAGAACATACTTTATGAGTGTAAGGTGTCTTTAAGTAGCCTAACTTTATTGCTTTAGGGGAAATAGGACGAAAATATGTGCAATATTACATTAGCTATTAGACTATTACAATAACCCAATAACCGGGGGGGGGGGGGGGGAGGGGGGGAAGGGAGATGCAAACCACCTGGCAATAAATACATTGATTAGAAAAAAGAAGAAAAAAAAGAATATATATATACAGCACCGAAGACCCATTTTGACCCAGGAAAAACCCTGCAAGATCATCCCTAACTAGAGAGGGTACAATTTCTGGGTAAATTGTTGGGTGTGCTTGCTTGTGTCGGTTGCACAGGCGGTCGTTTTTAATGACATTTTTTAACTGATATTTCTGCATATTTTATATAAAAATGCATACATATCATTTATAAAGATTGCATAGATTTAAAAGCATCTTTTTTTGCTGCTCATTTACAACTCAATACGAGTGAAGTGTAGAATGAAATAGATGTCTTCTCATTTCCCCTGCAAGAGGCAGCTGACAGGCTGAATCAAAACGAATACATTTGGCAGACCGGTGTAAAAATGGACCTAATCTCTATGACTTGAACGTCCTTTTAAGTTTTTCCCTTCTCGTGATATTTTCAGGCATTTAGCCTACTCATATTGCATTCATTCATTAATAAAGAACCCCCTTTGAAGATTATTCTAGATGGAATCGCGATTAAAACAGTACCATCTGCTAACTGAAAATATTCCCCCAAAAACGTAAATAAGCTTGACATTTATTTAGTGGAAAACCGCTCATTCATAAAAAGCTCACTGGTAGCGATCATTATCAGTAACAACGCAAAATGCGATATAGCCCTGTGTGGAGAAGCTGCCCCGGTAAATTGTACTACTACAGTACAGTACTAGACTACTGCTGTGTTCGTCTTGGTAGCGATTGCGTTGGTTGACTTAGATTTAACGTTCTGTTGTACGGTTTAGGCTGAAATTAATTATTTTCATGAACAGATTGACAATGTTTAGGCTGTGGCAATGAAGTTCAGGTTAGTAGTCAGATAGTTTCACCTATTGAAAGATTGATTTAAGTAAGGGTAGTGCCGAACATGTTCTGTCGCCGTTTGACTTAAACAGCTGTGGAGATGTTTTTGTTAGCTACTAGACTGTGTCTCGCGTAGGCTACAGCGTTGCAGTGAGCTACACTGGTTTGAAACCACAGCACAGGTAATGATAATTTCACCCACAAATCGTTTACTTGTAATCTAATGTCATAATAAATCCTACAACAAAAATGTATTTGTCAGGAATGTTTATTTTAACGATTGAAAACAGATGCATCATAGACCTGTAGTATGTGTTGCCCGGGCAACAGAGGCTAATGTCATGATGCTAATGCTTCAGTGAAATAGTAAACTACTGTTTCCGAAAGTATATGTACTTCCTTAATAATATCAGCTTATATACATTACACATCACAATTGCGTGTCATATCACAAAGTAAAATGAGCAAATAGTTATCACCCAGGCCTCTTTGCTTGTGGCGTTTCTGCAGCTGCCTTGCAGTAAAGCAGTTAGCTTAACGCTAGCTATCTCCCAGAAGTTAACGAGCTGCTAAACTAATGTTCTGCTAGAGGTAGTCACGCGAGTTTTTGTGACGTTAGTGACGTAAGTAGCGTCATTGACTGTGGCTAGCAAGTTAGCCACCGTTAGCTTCACTTTTTGCCACAAAAACTTAATTTCTACTTAAACCATGCAACGGAACGTAAATACAAATACAAGCAACTCAATCGCTACCATGACAAAACTTTTGACATCGACGTTGTCTATGTAGTCCAAATATTGACGAAGACTTAAGGGTGTGAAGAGAAACAATAATAACTAGAAAGGTACATTTCCTGAAGAAAATGTGTGTGTTTGCTGAAAGCAGTTGAAACGATTGTTTTGATGGCTTGAATAGTGAAGAAGGTTTTACCAAAAATGTAAAAGAGGTATGTGCTTTAAAAACAAAATGGTGAGAAAAAGTGTTAAAAGTTATATCTGTCATTGTTATGCATTGTGATATTTTCTTACTATTGAAAATGGAGAAAAAACTGCGATGAAAAGAGTATCTTATTGACTTTCATACATTTGTAATCGTTAAAAGTAGTGGTGGGCATAGATTAATTTTTTTAATCTATATTAATCTCACTGTAATCTTGGCGTTAATCTAGATTAAAATGGCTCATTTGAATTCCACCGAAGGCATTCAGAATATGTGTGCTACCCAAATAATGACTAAAAGTAAGTCTTTGAGAACGGGTTTCTCAAGCCAGGTGGCGCATTAGACCAGGAGCTCATCTCCTGTTTCCAAAATGCATCACAAACTGCTTGAGAAAGCTGTTCTATATAATTGGTGATGAAAATAAATTATGTTCAATAAGATGTACTTGTGTTTATTAACTGTTTATTAGATTAGTTAGCTTGGCTGATAGAGCTGTGCTGACGGGCTTGCCTCGGTTGCACTCAAACATTGTAGTTTGACGACGACTCTTCCCCTGCGCTACACCAGTGCTTGGCCCGGCATCTTCTGCATTAGCTAAGGGATGCTTTGCGTTTAGGTGGTATTTGAGACTGGAAGAACTCCTACAGTAAACTAATTCCGCATAGCACAAGGTGCAAACAACCTTAGTCTTGTCGAGGTTTCCATTGGGAAGCTTCTTAAAAATACATTTTCCCTGAAGCAAACCAGGCGGCTTCATAGCTGCATCCATGTTAGCACGTTACGTTTGATGTGATAATTTCATACACAAGGCATACACACAGGTTCAAAGACTCGTTCTCGCCCTCTACAGTGCAATTCGGCAAGGTATACATCCGCGCTAAAATATCAAGGTGAAAGTCATTATAGCTTGCGTAGTACAGACCCAGCTCCCAACCCAACTTTGAGAATAGATTAACGGCGATTTTTTTTTTTTATCGCCCGATAAGAGTCTCAGGTTAACGCAGCGCGTTAACGCCGATAACGGCCCACCACTAGTTAAAAGTATTAAAGAATGGAAGATTGAGAAACAGAAAAAATGCTTTCGTGACCCCGGTTTAACTGTTCGTGACAGTCGGCTATGACAGTGTTGAGCCTCGATTTTTGCAGATTTATGTGAAACTTTCTTAAAGAAAAATAATCTAGCTAGATTATGTACACTTTAAGCTCAATGTACATACCTTGTTTGGCCAATTTGGTCGATTGTGGAAAAAAGTAGAACCGTTTGTAGTTATGGAGAGCCATCACGCTAGCTTGGAATTGCGTTATCCCACTCATCACTTCAGTGGTCATAACTTTTAAACAAAATAGTCTATCTCAGATCTGTCTGCTGTTCTGAATTCACGACAAACGTACGCACATTTCATACGCTCTAACATATCCTCTATCTTGTAGTGAAAGTGGTTAAAAATGAGGTTTTCTAAAAAAGTAATGCAGACGGAGAAGATTTTTGTCAGAATGGCTCTGTGAAATCGTCTTGATAAAGGATGATTTGCCTAACATGATCATATAAATATTTACATCATTAGAAAGCCCTAAATCTTGTCTTCAAAATGGTATAAACAGTTCAGGTATATTATTTGAAAAGGTCTGCATATTCAGGCAGGAAAGTGTTAAACAGTGTCAAAAATTGACGCGGTGAGAAACAGTTCTGTCAGTGCATGATGTCACAATTGAATTTGACTTGAACATTCTGAACCATTGAAACCCATTCTTTTTTTTAGCACTTTAAACTTTAATACCTTAAAAACTTTAAAAGTTATCAATGAGAAAAGTAATAGCACACTAGAGCAGTTCAGACTTTATTAAATGAAGTTTGAACAGTGTTTCTAGCTTAAACGGTGTGAAAGGAGTAGGCGACGGAAAAAAGTGGGAGAAATAAATAAATAACTAGAGGGTACAATTTTTGGGGAAATTGTAGGGTGTGCTTGCTTGCGTCGGTTGCACAGGGGTCCGTTTTTGAATGACATTTTTACAACTGATATTTCTGTAGATTTTATATAAAAATGCATACTTATTATTTATAAAGATTACATAGATTTAAAAGCATTTTTTTTGCTGCTCATTTACAACTGAAAATACGAGTGAAGTGTAGAATGAAATAGATGTCTTCTCATTTCCCCTGCAAGAGGCAGCCTCATCGTTGAATCAAAACGAATACATTTGGCAGACCGGTGTAAAAATTGACCTAATCTCTATGACTTAAACGTCATTTTAAGTTTTTCCCTTCTCGTGATATTTTCAGGCATTTAGCCTACTCATTGCATTCATTCATTAATAAAGAACCCCCTTTGAAGATTAATCTACGACGTTACCCGGCAGTAGAAGATGGATTCAAACAGTACCATCTGCTAACTGAAAATATGCCCCCCAAAACGTAAATAAGCTTGACATTTATTTAGTGGAAAATCGCTCATTCATAAAGACAAGTTACTTAACATCTGTGTTCAATATCGTCAATTAAAAGTAAAAACTTTCCAGTTACGAAGCGTTTGTTCGTAGGATTAACGCCAGCTGCAGCAAACACTTACCCCAGCCCCGGTTTGGCTGTTCGTGACGGTCGGCTATGACAGTCTTGAGCCTCGATTTTTGCACATTTCTGTGAAACTTGCTAAAATAAAAACGATCTAGCTAGATTATGTACACTTTAAGCTCAATGTACATACCTTGTTTGGCCAATTTGGTCGATTGTGGAAAAGAAGTCGAACCGTTTTTAGTTATGGAGAGCCATCGCGCTAGCTCAACTATAGGAGAGAATAACAGAAATGTGGCTAGAATCCACACCTCAAACAAGTTAACCTAGACGCAAAACTATACGTCCAATCCAAAAAAATAAGGATATTTTCCGAGACCCAAGACTCTGCCGAAACCAGAGATATCCTTTATATGTCTGTGTGGTCAGAAATACAACTCTACCGACAGTTTCAAAAACGTGTACCCAATTCTGCTTTCATGGTGCGTGTCTGTTTGGTTGCCACGGTGATGGCGCAGCTGTGATAGCTAACGAGCTAGGCAGAGAGAAAAACGAACATTTACCTAGCATCCACACCTCAAACAAGTTGACCTAGACGCAAAACTACACGTTCAATCAATATTTTCCGAGACCCAAGACTCTGCCGAAACTAGAGATGTCCTTTATATGTATGTGCGGTCAGAAATATGTCTCTACCGGCAGTTTCGAAATCGTCTTCCTTCTTGCTTTCTCTGACGAATTTTACCCACCTCTCCATTGAAGTTAGTGAGAGAATTTGAAAGGCTGCTCTCGCTTCAAGGCTCATAGCTGAAAATCTGTAAATGTGAGCTCTTTAGTAGTTACATTGGCTGAAAGAGGACAATTTTTCCTACAGTTTAAGGTATAACTTGTTTCTGTAAGTTAAACTATATGAACGTTAGAGGAATTTGTTTGACAATTTAGTTGAATATCAGAAAAAGAGCAGCCAGCAGTGTGCCACTCTGCTTGCTGCTCATTCATAAAAATCAAGAAGGAGCAAACATTTGAATGTATTTCAAACTGTCATAATTCAAAATTGGCTGAATATTTGAAAAAGCTGAATGTCTTGTGAACATTTTAAAGGTTGAATGGTGTCTCTAGCTGAAAGTATGCTGAAGTAGTTACGTTTGAAAGAGGAGGAAGCTTTTTAATGATTTGAAAGGATTTACCATTACTTTTAATGGGAGAATAATTTGCACAAAAACCTTAATGTCTTAAAAAGTATAAAAGTGAGAAATACCAAAAGTCATAGCCAACATCTCCTGAAGGAGCTGAACGTTTTGATACATAAATTGTAGGAATCAGTGAAAGTATGCAGAACTAGTTAAAGGCCAAAAAACGGCGGAAGAACTAAGAAGTTGATATAACTAGAAACGGCTGTTCCTGCGAAACAGCAGTGAGAATGCTGAAAACCTGAATGGGGATAGCTGACCATGCTAAAAAGGCGGAAAATTGTGAAAATTTTGTAGAAAGTTATAAGCTGAAGCTTCAAAGCAACCGAAAGGTATTTTTGAAAGGGGCTGGAGCAGCATTCCAACAATGACTTTAAAGGATTTACCATTACTTTTAAAGGGAGAATAATTTGCACAAAAACCTTAATATTTAAAAAAGTATAAAAGTGATAAATGAGAATATACCCGCAAGCTGAAAGCTGAAATTAATTTCAAAAATGTGTGAGTCACACAAAAGAGGCAGTGTGGAATCTGAACTGCATCATCTAACAACGTTAACAGCTAAAATAGCCTACAATGCGGGAGAAGTTGAAAGCTGAACTGTTAAACAGAAGAAGTAGGCTAGCTAGTCGTAACAAGAATATTATCGTTTTAACAGCTGAAATTATAGTTGGGATAGTAATAGCAGTAGCAGATGTAGCCTACCATTGAGTGTGTTTACTCGGCTTTCTTAGTAGGATTCAATGTGTTGATGGAATGAAACATACAGCAGTAGAGCCGATACAGGAAGACACGGCAACACTTTGTTGCAGAAGGATGATGGTGCAAGTTTTGGCCGTGGAGCATACAACGATTAATAAAAAAGAATCATGTAGACGCGTTTATTGAGTAATCGCATAACTAATTACACATGTAAACGGAGTAATCGTATTATTGGTATAAACCGACAATTGCTAGTAATCGGGTTTCTCATGGTCAAGTAAACGTACCAATCACCTGTGTGAGAGACTGAGTGGTGCGTGTCTGTCGTTACGGTGATGGTGCAGCTATGATTGCTAACGCTCTGAGGGCAGAGAATAAGAGAAATGTAGCTAGAATCCACACCTCAAACAAGATAACCTAGACGCAAAACTGTACGTCCAATCCAAAAAAATAAGGATATTTTCCGAGACCCAAGACTCTGCCGAAACCAGAGATATCCTTTATATGTCTGTGTGGTCAGAAATACAACTCTACCGACAGTTTCAAAAACGTGTACCCAATTCTGCTTTCATGGTGCGTGTCTGTTTGGTTGCCACGGTGATGGCGCAGCTGTGATAGCTAACGAGCTAGGCAGAGAGAAAAACGAACATTTACCTAGCATCCACACCTCAAACAAGTTGACCTAGACGCAAAACTACACGTCCAATCAATATTTTCCGAGACCCAAGACTCTGCCGAAACTAGAGATGTCCTTTATATGTATGTGCGGTCAGAAATATGTCTCTACCGGCAGTTTCGAAATCGTCTTCCTTCTTGCTTTCTCTGACGAATTTTACCCACCTCTCCATTGAAGTTAGTGAGAGAATTTGAAAGGCTGCTCTCGCTTCAAGGCTCATAGCTGAAAATCTGTAAATGTGAGCTCTTTAGTAGTTACATTGGCTGAAAGAGGACAATTTTTCCTACAGTTTAAGGTATAACTTGTTTCTGTAAGTTAAACTATATGAACGTTAGAGGAATTTGTTTGACAATTTAGTTGAATATCAGAAAAAGAGCAGCCAGCAGTGTGCCACTCTGCTTGCTGCTCATTCATAAAAATCAAGAAGGAGCAAACATTTGAATGTATTTCAAACTGTCATAATTCAAAATTGGCTGAATATTTGAAAAAGCTGAATGTCTTGTGAACATTTTAAAGGTTGAATGGTGTCTCTAGCTGAAAGTATGCTGAAGTAGTTACGTTTGAAAGAGGAGGAAGCTTTTTAATGATTTGAAAGGATTTACCATTACTTTTAATGGGAGAATAATTTGCACAAAAACCTTAATGTCTTAAAAAGTATAAAAGTGAGAAATACCAAAAGTCATAGCCAACATCTCCTGAAGGAGCTGAACGTTTTGATACATAAATTGTAGGAATCGGTGAAAGTATGCAGAACTAGTTAAAGGCCAAAAAACGGCGGAAGAACTAAGAAGTTGATATAATAATAACTAGAAACAGCTGTTCCTGCGAAACAGCAGTGAGAATGCTGAAAACCTAAATGGGGATAGCTGACCATGCTAAAAAAGCGGAAAATTGTGAAAATTTAGTAGAAAGTTATAAGCTGAAGCTTCAAAGCAACCGAAAGGTATTTTTGAAAGGGGCTGGAGTAGCATTCCAACAATGATTTGAAAGGATTTACCATTACTTTTAAAGGGAGAATAATTTGCACAAAAACCTTAATATTTAAAAAAGTATAAAAGTGATAAATGAGAATATACCCGCAAGCTGAAAGCTGAAATTAATTTAAAAAAATGTGTGAGTCACACAAAAGAGGCAGTGTGGAATCTGAACTGCATCATCTAACAATGCTAACAGCTAAAATAGCCTACAATGCGGGAGAAGCTGAAAGCTGAACTGTTAAACAGAAGAAGTAGGCTAGCTAGTCGTAACAAGAATATTATCGTTTTAACAGCTGAAATTATAGTTAGGATAGTAATAGCAGTAGCAGATGTAGCCTACCATTGAGTGTGTTTACTCGGCTTTCTTAGTAGGATTCAATGTGTTGATGGAATGAAACATACAGCAGTAGAGCCGATACAGGAAGACACGGCGACACTTTGTTGCAGAAGGATGATGGTGCAAGTTTTGGCCGTGGAGCATACAACGATTAATAAAAAAGAATCACGTTTATTGAGTAATCGCATAACTAATTACACATGTAAACGGAGTAATCGTATTATTGGCATAAACCGACAATTGCTAGTAATCGGGTTTCTCATGGTCAAGTAAACGTACCAATCACCTGTGTGAGAGACTGAGTGGTGCGCGTCTGTCGTTACGGTGATGGTGCAGCTACGATTGCTAACGCGCTGAGGGCAGAGAATAAGAGAAATGTAGCTAGAATCCACACCTCAAACAAGATAACCTAGACGCAAAACTGTACGTCCAATCCAAAATATAAGGATATTTTCCGAGACCCAAGACTCTGCCGAAACCAGATATATTATTTATATGTCTGTGCAGTCAGAAATACGACTCTACCTGCAGTTTCAAAAACGTGTTCCTTCTGCTTTCCTGGTGCGTGTTTGTTTGGTTGCCACGGCGATGGAGCAGCTGTGATCGCTAACGAGCTGGGCAGAGAGAAAAACGAATATTTACCTAGCATCCACACCTCAAACAAGTTGACCTAGACGCAAAACTACACGTCCAATCAATAAAATGAGGATATTTTCCGAGACCCAAGACTCTGCCGAAACTAGAGATGTCCTTTATATGTCTGTGCGGTCAGAAATATGTCTCTACCGGCAGTTTCGAAATCGTCTTCCTTCCTGCTTTCTCTGACGGATTTTACCCACCTCTCCATTGAAGTTAGTGAGAGAATTTGAAAGGCTGCTCTCGCTTCAAGGCTCATAGCTGAAAATCTGTAAATGTGAGCTCTTTAGTAGTTACACTGGCTGAAAGAGGACAAATTTTCCTACATTTTAAGGTATAACTTGTTTCTGTAAGTTAAACTATATGAACGTTAGAGGAATTTGTTTGACAATTTAGTTGAATATCAGAAAAAGAGCAGCCAGCAGAGTGTGCCACTCTGCTTGCTTCTCATTCATAAAAATCAAGAAGGAGCAAACATTTTAATGTATTTCAAACTGTCATAATTCAAAATTGGCTTAATGTTTGAAAAAGCTGAATCATTTGGGAATAGCTGAATGTCTTGTGAACATTTTAACGGTTGAATGGTGTCTCTAGCTGAAAGTATGCTGAAGTAGTTACGTTTGAAAGAGGAGGAAGCTTTTTAATGATTTGAAAGGATTTACCATTACTTTTAATGGGAGAATAATTTGCACAACAACCTTAATGTCTTAAAAAGTATAAAAGTGAGAAATACCAAAAGTCATAGCCAACATCTCCTGAAGGAGCTGAACATTTTGATACATAAATTGTAGGAATCGGTGAAAGTATACAGAAGTAGTTAAAGGCCAAAAAACGGCGGAAAAACTAAGAAGTTGATATAATAATAATAATAAAGAGAAACAGGAAAACAATAGTGAGAATGCTTAACAGCATTCTCACAATAAAGAGAAACAGGAAAACAATAGTGAGAATGCTTAACAGCATTCTCACAATAATAATAAAGAGAAACAGGAAAACAATAGTGAGAATGCTTAACAGCATTCTCACAATAATAATAATAAAGAGAAACAGGAAAACAATAGTGAGAATGCTTAACAGCATTCTCACAATAATAACTAGAAATGGCTGTTCCTGCGAAACAGCAGTGAGAATGCTGAAAACCTGAATGGGGATAGCTGACCATGCTAAAAAAGCGGAAAATTGTGAAAATTTAGTAGAAAGTTATAAGCTGAAGCTTCAAAGCAACCGAAAGGTATTTTTGAAAGGGGCTGGAGCAGCATTCCAACAATGATTTGAAAGGATTTACCATTACTTTTAAAGGGAGAATAATTTGCACAAAAACCTTAATATTTAAAAAAGTATAAAAGTGATAAATGAGAAAATACCCGCAAGCTGAAAGCTGAAATTAATTTAAAAAATGTGTGAGTCACACAAAAGAGGCAGTGTGGAATCTGAACTGCATCATCTAACAACGCTAACAGCTAAAATAGCCTACAATGCGGGAGAAGCTGAAAGCTGAACTGTTAAACAGAAGAAGTAGGCTAGCTAGTCGTAACAAGAATATTATCGTTTTAACAGATGAAATTATAGTTGGGATAGTAATAGCAGTAGCAGATGTAGCCTACCATTGAGTGTGTTTACTCGGCTTTCTTAGTAGGATTCAATGTGTTGATGGAATGAAACATACAGCAGTAGAGCCGATACAGGAAGACACGGCAACACTTTGTTGCAGAAGGATGATGGTGCAAGTTTTGGCCGTGGAGCATACAACGATTAATAAAAAGAATCATGTAGACGCGCTTATTGAGTAATTGCATAACTAATTACACATGTAAACGGAGTAATCGTATGGCATAAACCGACAATTGCTAGTAATCGGGTTTCTCATGGTCAAGTAAACGCACTCAGTGGCGTAGTAGAATAAAACAGTTCCATTAGCAATAGTAGTAAAGGAGATATTAGCAGCACCTGCAGAGTCACCTCTTGTAAATTGTATTAGGTTGAAATACTATCAAACTCTGTCTTGTGACTCCACTAATCAGCTAATACCAATCACCTGCGTGAGACTGAGTGGTGCGTGTCTGTCGTTGCCACGGTGATGGTGCAGCTATGATTGCTAACGCGCTGAGGGGAGAGAATAACAGAAATGTAGCTAGAATCCACACCTCAAACAAGTTAACCTCGATGCAAAACTATACGTCCAATCAAAAAAATAAGGATATTTTCCGAGACCCAACACTCTGCCGAAACCAGAGATGTCCTTTATATTTCTGTGCGGTCAGAAATACGACTCTACCGGCAGTTTCAAAATCTTGTTCTTTTTGCTTTCTCTGACGATTTTCTCACCAGATTTGCATTGGTCTCTATGGGGCGAGAGTTGGACTTTGTCTCGCTTTCATGGGGCTCTGAACAAATGTGTACGTCTGTTGGATTCAACAGACAACTGTCTACGACCAGCACAAAATTAGCTATCTATTGATCCAAAAATGAAGCATGAAGAGCGAAAATTGTGGCAATGCTGGCAAACTAGAAATATTTTTTCGACATCCGAAGCTGCCCTCCACTCTAAGCGTTTCAGTCTGCACTCTAGGGTTTCACGTACACACCCATGTAAATCTCAGAAACGGCTTGATAAATTCATGAAACATAATCAGTGATATAGAAAAAAGTTGAATAGATATCAAAAAGCTGAATTATTTAAAAATAGTTTAGGGTTTTGTCAACATTTTAAAGTTTAAATGGTGGCTCTAGCTGAAAGATTGAGGAAGAAGAAGGATTTGGAAGTTGAAGAAGTTTGAGAGGATTTGAAAGAAAACTCCATTGGAAACCCATGTTAAAAATATTATGAATATTGATTTATATTAATTCAAGCATAAGAGGTACAAAGCTGAAAAGTCATAGCACCCATGGCCTGAAACTGCTGAATTTTTTGATAGCTGAACGGTTTTAATAGCTGAAGATTTGAAAGCGCTCAAAGGTGTCTTGGAAGAAATAGAAGAAGAAGTTGAATAAAGATTCAAAGAACAATACTTGGAATGCTGAAGCAGCATTCCAACAATAATAAGTATGCTTATAATAAGTTTTGCTTGCAGCAAAAACACTAATAATATATATGTGAGAGAACAAAGGTTGTGCCCTTGCCGAAGGCAAAGCACACCCAATGAGTAAATAGTTATCACCCTGGCCTCTTTGCTTGTGGCGTTTCTGCAGCTGCCTTGCAGTAAAGCTATAGTTAGCCTAGCTATCCCCCAAGTTAACAGATGCAAAACGAATGTTCTGCTACAGGTAGTCGCGTGTTTTTGTCAGTCACTGACTGACTTTTCGCCACAAAAACGTAATTTGAACTTAAACCATCCAACGGAACGTAAATAAAAATACAACCAACGCAATCGCTACCAAGACGAACCTTTTGACACCGCCGTTGTGTATGTAGTCCAAATATTGACTGATCCTTAGGGGGGCGAAAATAAACAATAAACTAGAGAGGGTACAATTTCTGGGGAAATTGTAGGGTGTGCTCGCTTGCGTCGGTTGCAGGTGGGTCCGTCCCCTTAAGTTTTTCCCATCTGTGATATTTTCAAGCATTTAGCCTACTCAAGAACCCCCTTTGAAACAAGCTACTGTAACAACGTTGTCACCGGCAGTATTTCAGATGGAATCGCGATTCAAAAAGTACTGTCTGCTAACTGAAAATATGCCCCCAAAACGTAAACAAGTTTGACATTAATTTAGGGGGAAATGGCTAATTCAAAATAAGTTTGCTACGAGCAAGCTAGATGCTGTTGCTAGCCAAACGTCACTGAGGGGATTGTTTGAAAGCGCCAGAAATGAGAATGTTTCTTTTGACATAAAGTTTAGGCTGTGGCATTGAAGACAGCGACGCACCACACAAGCTTGAGTTTAAATACATTATTTAATTACTGTACATGCAAGTCTTGATTTGCTTGAATGTACATGTGCTGCTAGTACACCACAGCACGATACTCGCTGTGCAACTGCACATCAATCTATGCGTCGTTGGTAACGTGTGCTGACGTAGTGACGTAGCTAGCACCGATTACCCTTCGTTGACTAAAGGCACTTTTTGCCACAAAAACTTTGTAACCTCCTAAACCGTGCAACGGAACGTAAATACAAATACAAGCAACGCAATCGAGACCAAGACGACTTTTTGACACAGGCGTTGTCTATGTAGTCCAAATATTGACTGATCCTTAGGGGGGCGAAAATAAACAATAAAAATAAATAATAAATATATATGTGAGAGAACAATGGTTGTGCTCGCCGAAGGCGTGAGCACACCCAATAATATATATGTGAGAGAACAAAGGTTGTGCCCTTGCCGAAGGCAAAGCACACCCAATTCAATATTTTCCCCGACGTTGTAAACACATTTCCGATTAGATGTCCCATGTTTTGATGGTACTAGCAGAGACCATATTAGACATTCTCTGGTACTAGCCTAGTGTTTATTTCTAATCAATTTCAATGGTCTCAAAGCGGGCTTTGGTCTGTCGTCTCCCCAACGTGACGTCATGCAATGCATTGTGGGGGAAACAATCATTGCAAAAAGTAGCTACTTTTTCGTATTATATTCCGTTTTGTGACACCCAACCACATCAAATACAATGGATAACAGTTCAAATGTTTATTACCAACAAGCAAATAGCGCAAATTCGTTGGAAAAATAAACCTGCCATATGGCCTTTAAATAATGTATTTAAATTCAAACTGATGTGGTGCGTCGCTGTATATCAGCTGTAAAAATGTCTGTAAAAAAAATGACCCATCTGCAACCGACGCAAGCACACCCCACAATTTCCCCAGAAATTGTACCAGGGGCGATTCTAGGATCAGACCTTTAGGGGTTCTCAGACCCCAATGAGAATGTGACATGAATACAGTGCCTTGTAAAAGTGCTAAACCCCTTTGCTAATATAAATCCCTAATTTCACTGGATAACAATACATACATTTATGTATTATTATTAGTGGTGGGCATAGATTATTTTTTTTAATCTAGATTAATCTCACTGTAATCTTGGCGTTAATCTAGATTAAAATGGCTCATTTGAATTCCGCCGAAGGCATTCAGAATATGTGTGCTACCCAAGTAATGACTAAAAGTAAGTCTTTGAGAACGGGTTTCTCAAGCCAGGTGGCGCATTAGACCAGGAGCTCATCTCCTGTTTACAAAATGCATCACAAACTGCTTGAGAAAGCTGTTCTACTATGATAATTGGTGATGAAAATAAATTATGTTCAATAAGATGTACTTGTGTTTATTAACTATTTATTAGATTAGTTAGCTTGGCTGATAGAGCTGTGCTGACGGCTTGCCTCGGTTGCACTCAAACATCGTTGTTTGATGACGACTCTTCCCCTGCGCTACATCAGTGCTTGGCCCGGCATCTTCCGCATTAGCTAAGGGATGCTTTACGTTTAGGTGGTATTTGAGACTGGAAGAACTCCTACAGTAAACAAATTCCGCATAGCACAAGGTGCAAACAACCTTAGTCTTGTCGAGGTTTCCATTGGGAAGCTTCTTAAAAATACATTTTCCCTGAAGCAAACCAGGCGGCTTCATAGCTGCATCCATGTTAGCACGTCACGTTTGATGTGATAATTTCATACACAAGGCATACACACAGGTTCGAAGACTTGTTCTCGCCCCCTACAGTGCAATTCTATGGAGTTAGATTAGTTTCATAATTCAAACAAACAAACGCAACACGATTCACAAATGTATTTCATGATTCACAAATAAATGTAACGCGATTCACAAATGTATTTCGTGATCCACAAATGTAACGATATTCACAAATAAATGACCCCATTACATTTGTTTGCAACCTGACAAACACGAGTTACAAATCGGAGAACACGAGTTACAAATCCCTGCATTTGTGTGTGTGGACTTTTGGAAATTTCCTGACGCGCTTAGATTCACAAATGCATTTTTTCTAAAAGATATTCTCTGCAGCCTATCAGATGTCTCTTCCAATTTTAGCCAATCACAGCTAGCTTGCTAAACGTTAGCCTAGGAAACACTTAAAATTACTAAACATGGATCTTGCCATTCTCAAGAATATTCAATCACGTATTAATAACCGGTTTAATAAGATTAACAAGCAATATTTCACCTACATGCTACCAGACGACATTGCTCGTGATCTGAAGGAGACATTTTGTCCGTTATTATGGCAGGTTGTTGAAGTCCACATAGACACGTTAATGTGATTGGCTAAAATTTGAAGAGACGATCTGATAGGCTGCAGAGAATATCTTTTAGAAAAAAATGCATTTGTGAATCTAAGCGCGTGAATTATGAAACTAATCTAACTCCATACAATTCGGATAGGTATACATCCGTGCTAAAATATCAAGGTGAAAGTCATCATAGCTTGCGTAGTATAGACCCAGCTCCCAACCCAACTTTGAGAATAGATTAACAGCGATATTTTTTTTAAATCGCCCGATAAGAGTCTCACGTTATCGCAGGCCCACCACTAATTATTATGCAAAATCTTGAATGAAAAAACTAAGGATGTCCCTTTCTTCATGAACTACCAGCATCAAATGATAATAAACAATATCCATCCATCCATCATCTTCCGCTTATCCGGGGGTCGGGTCGCGGGGGCAGCAACCTGGGCAGGGAGGCCCAGACTTCCCTCTCCCCGGCCACTTCCACCAGCTCTTCCTGGGGGACCCCGAGGCGTTCCCAGGCCAGCCGAGAGACATAGTCCCTCCAGCGTGTCCTGGGTCTTCCCCGGGGCCTCTTCCCAGTGGGACGTGCCCAGAACACCTCACCAGGGAGCCGTCCAGGAGGCATCCTTATCAGATGCCCGAGCCACCTCAACTGGCCCCTCTCGACGCGGAGGAGCAGCGGTTCTACTCTGAGCCCCTCCCGGATGACCGAGCTTCTCACCCTATCTCTAAGGGAGAGCCCGGACACCCTGCGGAGAAAACTCATTTCGGCCGCTTGCATTCGCAATCCCGTTCTTTCGGTCACTACCCACAGTTCGTGACCATAGGTGAGGGTAGGAACGTAGATCGACTGGTAAACAGAGAGCTTCGCCTTTCGAGTCAGCTCCTTCTTCACCACGACGGACCGATGCAGAGCCCGCATCACTGCGGACGCCGCACCGATCCGTCGATCTCGCGCTCCATCCTTTCCCCACTCGTGATCAAGACCCCGAGATACTTGAACTCCTCCACTTGGGACAAGATCTCCTCCCCGACCCGGAGATTGCACTCCACCCTTTTCCGGTCGATAACCATGGCCTCAGATTTGGAGGTGCTGATTCCCATCCCAGCCGCTTCGCATTCTGTTGCGAACCGCTCCAGTGAGAGCTGAAGGTCACGGCCCGATGAAGCCAACAAGACCACATCATCTGCAAAAAGCAGCGACCCGATCCTGAGGTCACCAAACCGGACCCCCTCAACGCTCTGGCTGCGCCTAGAAATTATGTCCATATAAGTTATGAACAGAATCGGTGACAAAGGGCAGCCCTGGCGGAGTCCAACCCTGTAGTTAGTCTGGAGCCCTGGGTTAAGGGGCAGTTCTATGGATGTATGTGAAGCCCTCTGTGACTATGGAACGCCGAGTTAGTCAAAATTAAATAAATAAATAAATAGGTAAATAAATAAATAAATATGGCTATGAAATAAATTCTGAAATTAAAAAAAGATGGCAATAAATATATAAATATAGCATTATATAATTATATAGCTGAATCAATTTACCGACATCAATAAATAAATAGATTTAATTATTTCAAAATGACGTTTTTGTAAAGACAACATTTTTTTATTTAATGGGACTTTTATTTCCTAATGCCACATTTATTTATTTTTGAGACTTTTACACACCACATTTATTTCCACATATATTTCCACACCACCTTTGTTCTCTCACATATATATTATTATTATTCTTTCTTTTTCCACCCCTAAGCCTCAGTCAATATTTGGACTACATAGACAACGTAGGTGTCAAATGTTTCGTCTTGGTAGCGATTGAGTTGCTTGTATTTTTATTTATGTTCCGTTGCATGGTTTAAGTTTAAATTACGTTTTTGTGACAAAAAAGTGCCTTATGTCAACGAAGGGTACTCAGTGCTAGCCTACGTCACAACGTCGGCACACGTTAGCAACAACGCATTAGATACAACGTGCATAGAGACTGTTGCACAGCAAGTATCGTATCGTGCCGTGGTGTACTAGCAGCATTATACATTTAAGCAATTCAAGACTTGCATGTACAGTAAGTAATGTCACATTAAAGAATGTATTTAAACTCAAGCTTGTGTGGTGCGTCGATGTCTTCAATGCCACAGCCTAAACTTTATGTCAAAAGAAAGTTTTTAATTTCCGTCGCATTCAAACAATCCCCTCAGTGTAGTTTGGCTAGCAACAGCAGCTAGGCTAGCTTGCTCGTAGCACAATTCAGCTTCTCCAGGCAGGGCTCTAGACTGAGACCAAAAAGTTGCTTTTGGCTTTGTTACTGACAATGATCGCTTCCAGCAAACTTTTTTTGAATTAGCCATTCCCCCTAAATAAATATCAAGTTTATTTACGTGTTTGTGGGCATATTTTCAGTCAGCAGATGGTACTAGTACTGTTTGAATCGCGATTCCATCTGAAAAATACTGCCGGTTACAACGTGGTTAGAATTGCTTGTTTCAAAGGGGGTTCAGGTTGTTTATTAACCCTTGTGTTATCTTCGGGTCATTCTGACCCATCAGTCATTGTGACCCACCGTCGTATTGCGACAAATTTACCTCATACAAAAACAAAGTGAAGCATTTTCTTTTAACTGTCGGGCTGTCTCAGACCCCCCACATTGGAATGGTTAAAAGCAAATTATTTTTATTTGTTTTTGTATGGGGTAACATTGGGTAAACACAACGATGGTTCGTTATGAACCTTTGGGTCATGTGACCCGAAGGCAGCACGAGGGGTAAATGGACCCATCTGTAACCGACGCAAGCAAGCACACCCTACAATTTCCCGAGAGATTGTATTCTCTCTAGTTCTTTTTGTTTTGTTTTTACTGTTTAACATGGCAAAGAAATATGTAACTGTTGATTTGCACGCATTGATTATCCCAGCCTCTTCTTCCCTGATAACTGATACAGTCAAGTTAAATATAATAATACACAGTTAAATACATTCGACAAATATACCAATATGAGTCCATGTAATGTTTATATTACCAAAAACTATCTTGTGCTCAAATTAATGCTTTTTTTTGTTGCTTAAGTGCAGGCATTACTTGTTGAGGTCTCTATTTATACTCACACCAAAGCGATTCTAGGACCTAGGTTTGGGCTAAGCCCCTAATGTTTACAACATCTGGCTCCGCCCCTGCCTATCACCACAAATACAATCTAATTCTGTGGGAAACACTGTTGTGAAAATGGTTGTGATAATTGGGTGTGCTCACGCCTTCGGCGAGCACAACCATTGTTCTCTCACATGTATATTATTAGTATTCTTTTTCCACCCCTAAGGATCCCTCAATATTTGCGTTACATAGACAACGCCAGCGTCAAAAGGTTCGTGTTGTTTGCGATTGCGTTGCTCGTATTTTTATTAGTGCTGTCAAACGATAAAAAAAAGGCTCAAGACGCACTTGTTCCGGGAGTACAACGGTACTTAGGAATGGTTCGCTTGACCCGATGTTAGTTTCCTCAAGGATCACAACGACTCTTGCTTAGAGACTTGTTGCTCTTGTGGTTAGTGGTAACTGATTTACATTTTTGTAATCGCTGTGATATATTGTTTTTATTATTGTTGCTTGTTTTTTCCACAGGTACACTTGCACTTATAGCGGTTCATGTTGTTTAATTGTAACTTGTTTAACTACATGCTCTTATGGTTCTTCCCTTTGGCACTTACTTTGGTTGTTCACAATGTGTGCTTCATGTTTTGGCTACTCGCAATGTTATTGTGGCTATCTTGTTGTTATGATCAGTGACCTATGCACTTTGTAAAGCTCTCTCTTGGAAGTCGCTTTGGATAAAAGCGTCTGCTAAATGAATAAATGTAAATGTTAAATATTTATATGTTTGCGCATTAATGTCAGTTCACTCGCGATTAATCGCACATTTTTATCTATTCTAAATGTCCCTTGATTTCTTTTTGGCCCATAATTTTTTTCTCATTTTAATGCTCTTACCAACATGGAAAAGTGGATCGGATTGCTTAGTCTTAGTGCAAATGTTTTTTAGTTGTTTTTTTTTAAACAACATTGCAATCGCCTGGCTTTGACGAGGGGGCGGAGAATTAGCATCAGCTGTGTGCTTGGCCATCAAGTGGTATTTCAGACTGGACGTGCTGCGATGATAGCTCAGTTCACAACAACAAAACACACAGATCACTTTGGTATTGTCAATGGAACCATTTGGCAACTTTTTAAAAGTTAACTTTCCATTCAGAATCTTATTGGCATCCATTTCGGCGTCTCGCGCTCGCCATCCACTCAAAACGTTAGCCTACTACTCTTTAGCCGGCTCGCAAGCCCAAACAAATGTGTGCAGTGTGCCTGTTTTGTTTCCGGTCTAGCTAGATCCGGTGTGATGTTGTAGTTTTTCTAACGTCGTAGTTGTTGCAACAGCATGTGAAAAAAACGAAAGTTTGCTAGGCCAAAAAGAACGTTAATCTTGCAATAAAAGAAATGTACGCCGTTAAAATGGGTTTGCGTTAACGCCGTTAATAACGCGTTTAACTGAACAAATTTTTATTTACATTCCGTTGCACGGTTTAGGCTTGAATTAAGTTTTTGCGGCAAAAAGTGTCTTTTGTCGCACAAGGGAACTCAGTGCATGCCTACGTCACAATGTCAGCACACGTGAGCAACGATGCATAGATATGACGTGCTAGTGTAATAGCAGCATCATGTATTTAGTCAATTCAAGACTTACATGTACAGTAATGTCAAATTAAATAATATATTTAAACTCAAGCTTGTGTGGTGCGTCGCTCTCTTCAATGACAAAGCCTACACTTTGTCAGAAGAACGTTTTTTTTCATTTCCGGCACATTCAAACAATCCCCTTCAGTGAAGTTTGGCTAGCAACAGCAGCTAGGCTAGCTTGCTCGTAGCACAATTCAGCTTCTCCATGAAGGGCTCTAGACTGAGACCAAATGGTTGCTTTTTGCTTTGTTATTGACAATGATCGCTTCCAGCAAACTTCTTTTGAATTAGCCATTTCCCCCTAAATAAATATCAAGCTTATTTACGTGTTTGGGGGCATATTTTCAGTTAGCAGATGATACGGTTTGAATCGCGATTCCATCAGAAAAATACTGCCGGTGACAACGTCGTTAGAATACAGTAGCTTATTTCAAAGGGGGTTCAGCTTGTTTCATAAAAAACTGCAACCGAAGCAAGCTAGCACACCCTACAATTTCCCCAGAAATTGTACCATCTCTAGTTGTTTATAGTACTTCATACAAATGGTACAAAGGTAAATACGGCTATTTCCTCGAGACAGCCCCAAATACGTGATTAGTAGCCTACATTCGGGTAGTACCTACGGCAGGGGTACTCAATTAGAAATCCAAAAGGTCCACTATCCAAATTTCCATTCAGTCCAGGGTCCGGAACAATTATGGTTTATTTTTCTGGCCCTTACCTCAGAGTTCTGGGGGTAATTTTGTTCAAAGTGTCCATGCTTTGTGTCATAGTGACTGACCATAGCTGCAGGAACATAGGCTATTTTATCAGGGGGGGGGGGGGGGGGTGCTTAATGTTGCGGGGCGGTAGGGACGGACTGGGAGTAAAAATAGGGCATGCACAGTCTATGTTTGATGTGATGCTAGTTCGTGAGAACACTAGGATACTTAAGGCTTATATATGCTTCTACGTCTTTTGAAAAACGGACACATGGGAACACCCTCTTCTCCGAGGAACGCCCTCTACGAGCTCTCCGTCAGCCCTCAGAGAGCCCCGGAGAGCTTGACATGCACCTCCTGAATTTTCTAACTATCCGTCGTGAGCGACGGAGAGCTACGGAGACCCCCTTGGCTGTGATTGGTCAGTATTAAGAATCGCTTGCGTCAGGGATAAACAGGACGAACAGAATCCTTTGACCGCCATTGCTGTAAGTTTTCACAATTCATATTTCAGCTAAACAGTACATATAAATCAGCATCTGAATTAAAATGTGATGAGAAATGGGCAGTGTAGTTGCTGAAAATTTGCGTATTTTATTGATGAAACGGCTAATTTGTAAATTTGCTCCGACTTCTCGATAACCTAGGTAAATAAACACTCCACGACGATTTACAAAAAAACGTTGCGCCACCTACTCTTCTGGCGGTGAATTGTTTTCAGCACCCACAGCCTACGGAGAACCATAAACGCAGTCTATCCGTGCGTATCCGTGCGCCCGCCCATTCGTAAATGGAGACGCAGAAGCATATTGCGGCCTTTAATGCTAGCGCGCGAGACAATTTTTTTTGCCTTTAATTGAGCGCAAAATAGTTTTTTGAGCTTTATGTAAAATGAACATAGCCGTTTTTCAATTGGTAAAACCTTGTCTAGTGAAGGTGATGTCTTTTTGTCTCTTAATTTTTCAGCCCCACCCTTACGTATCTTAGCCTGGTTTTCCATTGTTATTCTTCTCCCGGTGCTCCCGATAGCCAGTCCGCCACTGCGGGGCTGGGCTGTGCTGCGGTGGTGAATTTTCAAGTCATATCATTGGAAATTCTCGTGCTGTCAGGGGGTGCTACAGCACTCCTAGTTCCCACGGCCATGATAGTGACGTTTCACATTAACTACCACTATTGACAAGGGCAACTGTCTTATTAAACTTGGAATCAACTTTTCGCCGGGTTTAGAGCACGCCATGTTTTTCGCGAAGGAAGAAACAGGTACTGTTAGCAAATCGATTAGCCTGCGTTGTTGCGAATGACAGACACAACCTGACCCACAGAGGTTGCGGCCAACTTTCAGTGAGTGAGTTGTCATGGTGATTACAGTTATTAAAGCTCCTGATTGGACCTTTGTATTAGACAAGTAAGATAGAAACCAAATTTAGTTGGAACAAAAAGATGTGCTGGTTAAAATGGAAACGTTCCGTCAAAATGAATTAATTCCATAATAATATATCGGTTATAGGTCTGGGTCCGGATAGGGAACCGCCTGGGTCCGGACCCGGACCTCGGCCCGCCAATTAGTGACCCCTGACCTACGGTAACCAGTTGTTTCAGAAGAAGCCAAAACAAGATGTTGCCTGAAGGCCAAGGTAATTAAGAAATACGTGACTGAATTGACTTTTTTTCCATGAGCTTGAATAGCTTGAATAGTAAAGCAGTGGACTATATGTGTTTTTGCTCTAGTGCGATCGAATCCCACTTCATGCGAGCTTGCAAATGTTCCATTTTGTCTCCATTTATTTTGTCGTGAATGGCTGTAATGTAGTGTTCACTTATACTTTCCTATTCGCCGCAGCAAATATGAGATGCGACTTCAAAATCGCAACTAATATGTTTGTGAATTTGTGACGAATCTGGTGATAGAGGCAGACGGAAGCTGCTACTGTTAGGTGAACGCACAGCTGGGAAACCACTTGGGCAATAACACCGGTACTGTATTTGCGCTCAAATTATTGCGAAACAATTTGGCTCGCGCACTCGCTTAAACTTGACAGTTTTTTGGGGGTATTTCACACTGTTCCTTAAGGTCTGACGCTCAAACATGCATCGTGAATTGTAGATTTTTATTTATTTTTATTTATTTATTTCAGGGACAATGCACACTGATCAACAGCAAAACTGTAAGTGCGCCAGAGTTCATCACATGCAAAACACTGTCAGGGGCCGGATTTCTGGTCATCCAGGTGACGTGCAAGGTCCCATCCTCTATTTGCCAACCATATCCATCCATCTTGCCACTCTGTTGACAAAAAGCAGCTACCTTATTGGTGTAGAACGATCACGTGTCAAACCGTGCCACCACTCGTGACCAAAATCCTATTACGCTCTGAAGAAACTAGTTCTGCATAAAACATAGACGCATCGACAATCGACTGGAATTTCAGCTACAAACTTTTCTTTTTTGGTAGCTTAGCACGACTAGTTCTTTTTTATGAGCTAAAGATTGTGTAGATGTCAGACTGTGGAGCGTGATGAAACGATAACAGGGTTCACCTTACGGCCTAAGCCTGGAACACTGCATTTACAACCGTGGTCCATTTTCAATATCCTTGAAAAACTTCCAAACCTTCTTCTTTGTAATTCCCGTGGAAGTATAGTGTCTGAGATCTAAATTTTGGGGCGTGACAAAGGTACAGACCAGAGCCAAAAATGTGGAGCCACATTTGTGAAATGTTGCTTTTTTGAAACCGACATTTTTTTATTGTGAGATTTTTATAGGAAAGAGGTGTCAATGGGACTTGAGGTTCACTGTATGTCCATTTTACCCACCAAACTGTTGTTATTCAACTATGACAAGGTAAACTCAGTTTTGCAGTCAATGACTCCTTTAAACTATTGATGTCCATGCCAAAACTAATCTCAAACGTTAATTCCTTGGATTGGATTAAGCAAGGGGAAGTTTGTATTGTGCATTGTGTTGAACACTTCTTGTATGCATCGAGTTTAGAAGAAAAGAAAGTGATATGAGTAATGAATATATTATTGTTGCTTGCTTTTCTACAGGTACACTCTTGCACTTTTGAGGTTCATGTTGTTTAAATGTAACTTGTTTAACTACATGCTCTTATGGTTCTTGCCTTTGGCACTTATTTGGTTTTTCACAATGTATGCTTCATGTTTTGGCTACCCGCAGATGCAATGATTAATGCATCCATGGCCAGGATATAATTATAAAATATGACATGATTTTAAAAGTGACCTTGAACATCAATTAAGCAATACACTTAAATGTATTTAGTGCTAATAAAATTATTAAGCCTATTTGGAGAGAGATGTTTATAATGTGACAATATGTCAGTCATCGTGTGATAACGAAAATATGACTAGGCCTAGACTATCGGAAGAAGTTGTAGCAGAATCAACCTTGGTAAAGTTGGTTGGAAGTTCGATATTCAACAGATATTCAGACGCCCAGTACTGTGTTAATTTAGCCGGAGTTTAGCGACGCTACGACCGGCCGCTTAGCTTTTGGCTGCCTAAACAACACGTATATTTAGGGACCATCAACAAATTACACATTTAAAATTTTAAAAATAAAAGTCGAAGAAAAAGTCGAAAGGTCAATAGATTTTCAACAACATGAACTAGGAACATAAAAAATTAAGTTTAACTGTTCAAAATGTATGCATACACATTGCACAGCCTTTATTTAGTTTATTTTCATTTCAGGTTGTAACAAAATGTTTTTTAATTCAAAATAAATCTTCAAACTTCAATAGCTTTTTGGTCATGTGACGTATCATCCTCAAATTAGTTTCAGAGTGTTCATTGACTATGCATACATGTTGCACAGCCTTTAGTTTTTTCATTTTCACCTTACACTATTTTCAGTGAATTTCTGAAAGTTTGAAACTTCAATAGCTTTTTGGTCATGTGACGTATCATCCTCAAATTATTTTCAGTGTTCACTGACTATGCATACATGTTGCACAGCCTTTAGTTTTTTCATTTTCACCTTACACTATTTTCAGTGAATTTCTGAAAGTTTGAAACTTCAATAGCTTTTTGGTCATGTGACGTATCATCCTCAAATTATTTTCAGTGTTCCCTGACTATGCATACATGTTGCACAGCCTTTAGTTTTTTCATTTTCACCTCAAACTATTTTCAGTGAATTTCTGAAAGTTCGAAACTTCAATAGCTTTGTGGTCATGTGACGTATCATCCTCAAATCTATTTCAGAGTGTTCATTGACTATGTATACATGTTGCACAGCCTTTATTTTGTTCATTTTGTACGGCTGTACTCAGAGTGACTAAAACACCAATTCCTGCTAACGACTCTGCTTCTGTCTGGAGGGCTTAGGCAGATCACCAACTACAAGCCCAGAGCCCCCCACACCGTTAACGACTCCCAAATGGCCAACGACCTGAAAGAGTTCCACTGCAGATTTGAAAGACAATTGGACTGTCCTGAACTGCACCTCCCCACCCAAGAGGCCTCCCCCCCACCACAGTGACGACTCTCCATTCAGGAGAGAGAAGTTAACAGACTTTTAAAGAGGCAGAACCCTCGCAAAGCAGC
Organism: Osmerus mordax; assembly: GCF_038355195.1. Lineage (NCBI taxonomy): Eukaryota > Metazoa > Chordata > Actinopteri > Osmeriformes > Osmeridae > Osmerus > Osmerus mordax. The sequence goes on along the minus strand of NC_090050.1, from coordinate 945,310 downwards.
TGGGCCGGACTCTGTGTCTCCAGCCACCCTCAAGCACTGCGCTGACCAGTTGTCTCCGGTGTTCACCACCATCTTCAACACCTCCCTGGAGACATGCCATGTGCCAGCCCGTCTCAAGTCCTCCACCATCATCCCTGTGCCCAAAAAGCCAAGGCCAACAGGACATAATGACTACAGACCCATCGCACTGACCTCTGTGGTAATGAAGTCTTCAAAGACTCCTCAAAGCCATCACGGACCCTCTCCTGGACCCCCTGCAGTTTGCCTACAGAGCCAACAGGTCTGTGGACGACACAGTTAACATGGCCCTCCACTTCACCCTACATCACCTGGACTCCCCAGCATCCTACGCCAGGATCCTGTTTGTGGACTTTAACTCTGCCTTCAATACCATCATCCCCGCCCTGCTTCAGGACAAGCTCTCCCAGCTGAACGTGCCCAACTCCATCTGCAGGTGGATTACAGACTTCCTGTCTGACAGGAAGCAGTGTGTTAAGCTGGGAACACACGTCTCTGACTCATTTACATTTAGTCATTTAGCAGACGCTCTTATCCAGAGCGACTTACAGTAAGTACAGGGACATTCCCCCCGAGGCAAGTAGGGTGAAGTGCCTTGCCCAAGGACACAACGTCATTTGACTCAGCTGGGAATCGAACTGGCAACCTTCAGATTACTAGCCCGACTCCCTCACCGCTCAGCCACCTGACTCCCGGTCCATCAGCACAGGATCTCCTCAGGGCTGCATCCTTTCCCCTCTGCTCTTCTCCCTATATAGCAACAGCTGCACCTCCAGTCATCCATCCGACAAACTTGAAGTTTGCGAATGACACCACCCTCATTGGGCTCATCTCTGACAGGGACGAGTCTGATTACAACTGGGAAGCTGACAACCTGGTCACCTGGTGCAGCCAGAACAACTTAGAGCTAAATGGTCTTAAGACAGTGGATATGGTTGTGGACTTTAGGAAGAACAGCCCCACTCACCCCCATCACCCTGTGCGACTCCCCAGTCAACACTGCGGAGTCCTTCCGCTTCCTGGGCACTATCCTCTCCCAGGACCTCAAGTAGGAACTGAACATCAGCTCCCTCACCAAGAAAGCACAACAGAGGATGTACTTCTTACGGCAGCTGAAGAAATTCAACCTGCCAAAGACAATGATGGTGCACTTCTACACAGCCATTATTGAGTCATCCTCACCTCCTCCATCACCGTCTGGTATGCTGCTGCCACTGCCAAGGACAAGAGCAGACTGCAGTGTATCTTCCGCGCTGCTGAGAAGGTAATTGGCTGCAATATGCCTACCCTCGAGGACCTGCACACCTCGAGGACCATGAGGCGAGTGAGGAAATTCTGATTCTGATTTTCTTCTCACACTATTGTAGATGAATTTCTGAATGTTTGAAACGTCAAAAGGTTTTCGGTCATGTGACATGTATATTTCAAAGGCCTGTTTAACTGCTAACAAAGTACATTTGCACATGTCCATTTTGAGGCTGAGACTTTCTCTCATCTAATCACAATTTGTGTTAATGACAGAGACATATCCAAACCCTTCGACTCCTAGGAAGTGGAGTAAGGGGTAAAACCAAAAGGCCAACTGTAAAGTAAAATAGGCCTGGACTGGTAATTTGTCATACCGGGCAAATGCCCGGCTGGCTGAGGCACCTTTTGGGCCGGTGTAAAATAAAAACGTGATAAGAAGAAGCCCTTATTCCAGATGGCAACAGACATTCTGGAGTACTCAGGTATGGAGTTAAATTGGAGATTACGTCTGATTGAATTCAATATTAACTTTTGGCTTGAAATATACTTTCATTTTGTTCCAGTCTTTGATGAAAACAATGACTGTTCACTGTGCGGAACAGACAAGTCCCCTGGATGTGGACCAAATACAATATGGGTCAGCTATTTCATTGTAACGCTAGTGTGAATGTAATTATGACAATACTACTTAAAGACATGCATTCATGTCAATATGATGATAAATTAACTCCAGAAATGATATGGTTTACATGTATGTAAATCTTACAATCTGTGTGGAGGAAACAAAATGTGTATGCCTGGTTTAAACTAACCAATAATTACCATTGCTCACACACAAATAACTATTTTAAAGCTTTATTTGCTACAATCCAACAAAAACCCAGCAGTAAGACACAAGGTCATTATTAGAAATATAGATAATCTGAGGGCATTTCTTATGCTAGTGTGTTACAGGTTGTCATTCATGGACTTTAATACTTTAAAACAATATTATTGTAATTACTTTTTAGATCCAGTGTGACTTGTCAAAGATGGTTCCATCAGGTATGCCTTGGCATGACTACACCTGTCCTGAACAAAGTAAAGAGAAGAAGATGGAAGTGTTGTCTTTGTCACTGACCGTCTTCTGTAAGTCAAATTAGGAAGTCAAAATCTTCAATATTTTCATTTGAACTGTCAGACTGACTACACAATAAAATAAAAAGATATCTTATTAATACTTCTTACATGTGTTTTTCAGGAAACCACAGGATTTTGACACCAATGTTGATGAGGTGGCTGCTATACGTCTGCTGCAATTATTTTTCTTGCATCCAAATAATTTATTTTATTCATTTGCTTATTTCTTTAGTCTCAATCCCTTTTAGCACAACATTTTCTTTGTATTGCTTAGAACATTTATTTAAGTATTATCAGGGAAATAACAATTATGTGGCTTGTGTTCTGTATTTAACTGTTTTGAATGTGTTTAGTTGCATTGTTATTAAAGAGCTATTATACTTTATCCTCTACAATCTTTTGGTGTGACCATGCACCTGGTCTTGTGTAATAAAGCTATCAGATGAATAGCACTCCAGTTATTTGATCATGTCATGCCATGTGCAATGGCATAGATATTGCAGTTTGATACTGTTTAGTGGTTGCATGTTCTGGGTGTGTTGGAAGGAGATGGCGGTGGAATATCAGCACTGCTTCTCCTCCTAAATAGCCCGTTCAGCAATTTATACGTATATATGTCATTTATTTACTAAACCAAAAGGAAAGAAAAGTGAATGGACACAAATGGATTTGAGGATGATAGGTCACATGACCAAAAGGCTATTGAAGTTTGAAATACTAAACAATTCATTGAAAAAAGTGTGAGGTAAAAATGAAAAAACTAAAGGCTGTGCAACATGTATACATAGTCAATGCAGTGTTTCCTCTAGGATTTTTTTTTGCAGTGGGGGCAGGTTCCCCCCCCCCCCCCCCCCCCCCCCCGAGTGAGAATGTCGCCCGGTAGACAGCATAGGCTAGTATTAGGCAGCAGCCATGTCTTCACTTCATGTCACAAAGTTCATAATTTTACAGTTTTACAGTTAAATCTACACAAAAAAAAGTCGAGCAGGGAAGCTTTCAAGATATATGGGAAATCTGCTTTTTGCACCTAAAATAGAAACGTGAGCAAAGGCAGCAATCGTTATCTAATCAACAGACGTGCAATTTACTGTAGCTAGCAGGGGAAGAATACAAACAACAAAAATCACCAGTTAACTTAATTTAAATTAGCAAGAACTATAGACTAATACAATAACAGGCTTAAATGAACTGACAACATAAGTTATACAACTTACGCTACAGTTCTCAAGGACGCACACTCGCAATCACAACTGCGGTGTGAAGCGCGTCTGTGCTATTCTCCGACATGCACTCTAACAATCACTGCTGATAGACGGCCTAAAATTTTGTACAGCCGTATTTCTGATACCGTGGCGGCAGAAATGTAGCCGTGGCGGGCCGCCACGCCAAAATCAACATAGAGGAAACACTGCAATGAACACTCTGAAATAGATTTGAGGATGATAGGTCACATGACCAAAAAGCTATTGAAGTTTGAAATATTCAAAAATCCATCTTCAATAATGTGAGATGAAAATGAACAAAATAAAGGCTGTGCAACATGTATGCGTAGTCATTGAACTCTCTGAAATGGATTTGAGGTTTATACGTCACATGACCAAAAAGCTATTGAAGTTTGAAATACTGAAAAATTCACAGATATTGATGGATTGACCATCAGAAGAACCATTTGTTCTAAGTTTATATAAGGCAGGGTTTTAGGGTTGTTCTTCACCACTCTCTCGGACGACCTGTAGGTTACATCTGCATGTCTTTCGCTATGACCGGTCCAGAGTACTCTGTTAATTCTTAAATTGTACAAACTAAATAAATTATATTGAAACCGCCATCTTGACTATTCAGATCTACACAGTGCCACTTGAATTTGCGCCACATCAAAGTGAAAATGAAAAAACTAAAGGCTGTGCAACATGTATGCATAGTCAATGAACACTGAAATGGATTTGAGGATGATAGGTCACATGACCAAAAAGCTATTGAAGTTTGAAATACTGAAAAATTCACTGAAAATTGTTTGAAGTGAAAATGAAAAAGCTAAAGGCTGTGCAACATGTATGCATAGTCAGTGAACACTCTGAAACTAATTTGAGGATGATACGTCACATGACCAAAAAGCTATTGAAGTTTCGAACTTTCAGAAATTCACTGAAAATAGTGTGAGGTGAAAATGAAAAAACTAAAGGCTGTGCAACATGTATGCATAGTCAATGAACACTCTGAAACTAATTTGAGGATGATACGTCCAGAGTTCTAAATTAACTTTTTGGATCACCAGCCAATGTGGCAATCAGAATTTCCACTAGCCAAATTCTTTCCGGTGAAAATATGAACAATTAGGAGTTTCACTGAATGCATTGGATCATTTTATTAACCTTGTTGTCATGAAAAACACAGAAAATGAAGTAAAATGAAGCACAGAAGTGTGATGCAAGGGTATGTGAAATCACCAACACGTGACTAAGTAAGGACACGATTTATTGTAAATGGATAAAACGTCCATTCGCGTCATGAGATTGACTCCTGCCCATGCATTTACAGTAACGTTTTGTCCTAAGCAGGCATTAATTAAACTGACCTAATATACCCTTTATTAAGAACAGTGTATTTACATTACAGAAGACTGTCAGTAAGCAACATAATTGTTCTTATGCGTAGACTAAATGCTGCAATCCTTACAAAACATGACAACATTTTCATTGTCAAACACAAGCCATTCCCGACCCGTCAGCCATTTGGCATTAACGTTACATTTTCTTTTCTTCGTTTCTCTAGTGCTATCAATATCCTCATCCCCTGCCTCGTTCCTCTTCTCGCCCCCAGAAGTTTGTCCTAACCACCGCCGCATTAAGTTAACCTTTTACTTTACTACTCTAGCTAGTTCTTATTACCTCCTATGATCCGCTATGCTTCGTCTTACTTCTTCCTTGTGTTTTCTGGTGGACGCTCCGTTCGTTTCCACCGTTTCTCGCGCCGGTTTCACTTCAACTGCGCGCAGCCAATGCGCGTATAAAACGTTATCACGTAGCATTACGGCAAACTTAGGAAGTACTGCCAGGGGGATAAATGACCGAGAACCATGCCGAGAACAGAGCCTTATGTATCATTCATGTAATGCCTCATGCATCACCGGCCAAACTGGCTAGTGAGTTTTTATTAGCACCCGCCAAAATGAATTTTAACCCGCATTTGGCGGGTTGGCGGGTGTTAATTTAGAACCCTGGATACGTCACATGACCAAAAAGCTATTGAAGTTTGAAGATTTATTTTGAATTAAAAAACATTTTGTTACAACCTGAAATTAAAATAAACTAAATCAAGGCTGTGCAATGTGTATGCATACATTTTGAACAGTTAAACTTAATTTTTATGTTCCTAGTTCATGTTGTTGAAAAGCTATTGACTTTTGAAATTTTAAATGTGTAATTTGTTGATGGTCCCTAAACATACGCGTTGTTTAGGCAGCCAAAAGCATAGGCTAAGCGGCCGGTTGTAGCGTCGCTAAACCCCGGCTAAATTAACACAATACTGGGCGTCTGAATATCTGTTGAATATCGAACTTCCAACCAACTTTACCACGGTGCAGAATCACGTGAACAATTCCAGGATATGCTTTTTTTCATTGGTTGTTGCGTTAAATCTTACCCAGATACAAAAGTGCTATTTTCTGATTGGCTATTGTGTAGCCCCTTTCTGTTTGTTGATCGGTTAAGCGCTGCGGCATATTAAATATATTATAAATAGTTTTTCCGCGTGAGAAATACAATGTGTGGCGGGAGTGCGTGACAAAAGACCAAAATGAGTTACTGTCACGCTCAATGCGTGACACTTGAGAGCCCTGGGGACCCCTTACGCTAAGGTGTATATCCTAATTTTCTGACCGTGCTACATCAAATAAGATGTAATGCATATAAACACAGGAGATTATAATCAACTGTAGTTATTAATATCGAACCTGTTCGGTGAAGCTTGATTTCAGGTTGAGTAACAATGTCCAACAACCGTTGCAGTCGCGCACTCTCCGCCTTTGAATGATAAATCTCCTCTTCGAACTCGGCAAACGATTTTTCAGCGGCAGCAAATATCTCCAAAGCTGCTGTTGTTAATCGTTGACTGATCAAATCCCTGAACACATCTAGTTTAGACATTCTGGTGGTGAAAAAATCGGAACGTTTACGAAACTGTAACTCGAGGAAGTTACATTTCTCCTTGAGGCTCGTTCTTTCTAGCCGGATGTAAACAACTCTTCCTGTTCCAGTGATCAGTTCACTGGCTTCTTCGAACCTATCCTGGCGCCATCTGCTGTGGTGGAGTTGGATCATTCGTGGCTTAACTGCATATACCGTACACTGTAAACATTTCAAAGCCATTCAGAGATAGCGTCCTGTTGGTTTCTGTTGAAGGTGTTCAGTGACAAAACATGTAGCCTAAATAACATAAGGAACGTTTTCTAACCCTAACCCTAACCCATGGATGACGAGCTCTCCCTCACAGCCCACATTGCTGCGGTCTCCCGGTCGTGTAGATTAACCCTCTACAATATCCGGAAGATAGCTGTAGGAGATACCTGTCTGAGCATTCCACCCAGCTGCTAGTCCAAGCACTTGTCCTCTCAAAGTTGGACTACTGCAACTCGCTGCTCGCCGGTCTCCCAGCATGCGCAACCCGCCCTCTCCAAAGGATTCAGAACGCGGCAGCCCGTCTGGTCTTCTATCTACCCAGACGCTCAAAACTCTGGTACTGACCTTCCGAGCGGTGAACGGGACTACACCCGACTACATCAAGTCTCTCCTCCAGCCTTACACCCCCCCACCACCACCTACGGTCTTCTTCTGACAACCGTCTGGTGGTCCCACCTCTCAAGAGCGCCCAGTCCCAACACAAGCTCTTCTCCTGTCTGGCCCCCCAATGGTGGAATCACCTCCTCACCTCCATCAGAGACACTGCCTGTCTCCCCACCTTCAAGAAAAGGCTTAAGACACACTTGTTCCGGGAGTACAACGGTACTTAGGAAAGATTTGCTGGACCTGATGTTAGCTTCCTTCAGGAACATAATGACTCTTACAGAGGGACTTGTTGCTCTTGTTGGTTAGTTGTAACTGATTTAACTTCTTGTACTCGCTGTGAATTATATGATATTATTGTTGCTTGCTTTTTTCTACAGGTACACTCTTGCACTTTTAAGGTTCATGTTGTTTAATTTGTAACTTGTTTAATTACATCCTCTTATGGTTCTCCCCATTGGCACTTATATGCTTTTCACAATGTATGCTTCATGTTTGGCTACTCGCAATGTTTTGGGGCTATCTCGTTGTTATGATCAGTGACCTATGCTCTTTTGTAAAGCTCTCTCTTGGAAGTCGCTTTGGATAAAAGCGTCTGCTAAATGAATAAATGTAAATAACACTTTCTTCCTCCAAGCAATCAAACTTCTGAACTCTTGATCGCTCACGATACATACCTATATACTGTATATCTGCACCGTATTTATCAGCCTCAGGCTGAGTTCACATTCTATACTGCTCTAATAACATAGTGGCAAATGACTATAAACCGACAGCTACATGTCACCACGCCACTTTTGTTTATCTCCTGTATTTTGTACATTGTGTTGTGTAACAGATAAGGAGTAAGGAGTCAGGTGGCTGAGCGGTTAGGGAATCGGGCTAGTAATCTGAAGGTTGCCAGTTTGATTCCCGGCCGTGCCAAATGACGTTGTGTCCTTGGGCAAGGCACTTCACCCTACTTGCCTCGGGGGGAATGTCCCTGTACTTACTGTAAGTCGCTCTGGATAAGAGCGTCTGCTAAATGACTAAATGTAAATGTAGATGTGTAACTTGCGTTAAGTGTAAATGATAATCTAGGGTAATTGTTACACTGCTATGTTGCCTGGAACAGCAGTATATGGTTGAGTGACAATAAAAGGATTTGATTTTGATGAAGATGGCCATCATTCTCACATGAACCCATAGTTAAGGTTTGTTCTTCATTAGTTTGTGATTAGCATGTATCATTAGTTCATATATAAGTGAGTATTAATGCAAGTTTTAATGCATGTAATGTTACTGTAAAGTGTTACCCGAAAAGGAGCACATTGTAAACACAACGGATTTCTTAGCAACCTACTGTGATGTCATACTGTAGAATTAGAACACAGTCAGGAAAGTCTGGTCAAATGAGTCAATCGTGTCAGTCACCTGCGATACACACCAGCGATATACTCCTGCATATTTACTACTGTTTGTATAGCTCTCGTCGTCTTGTTGCATTCTTGCACACTCCTATTGATTTCCTATCAATATTCTACTTCAAAGATCCTTCCAAGGTATGCACTTTAATTGTATTTAAATATTTGTAAAGGGTCGATTCTACTCATTGAAGAAGTTGATGATTTTATAAATGTGATTGGAGAGTGGTGAACACATCTCTGTTGAGCTGTTTTGCTTGGTAAAGGTCAGCAGTATCCAAGTAACCCCCAAATCCTCCTGGTTCTAATCCATTTCCTGTGGTATTCATGTTCCCTCAGAGTGATCATGGATTCCATGTCCAACCACACTCTCCTCTGGGTGCAGTCCTACCTTGATGAGCAGGTAGGCCCAACACTCACCACACCATACAACTGGCCTGCACCTACAGTAGCCAATTTAGATGAGGTGTGTGTCTCAGCTCAGAGGTTTCACCGCTAATAATTGGTCTGTCTCCAGCGCCAGCTCATCAGGGAGTTCCTGAGTCTTCAGGAGCAGGGGGGGATCCCCTCTGACATCAGTATCCACCTCATGAGGGGATGGATCCTGTCTAATGCCAGGACCGCCTTCCTGAACAGGTGGGTAGTCACACTGATCACCTTCACCACTTGGTAGAATGATTGACTATTACACTCACAAACAAACTCTCACACACACACACTGACACACAGTCATTCACACTCTCTCTCTCTTTCATACATCTTAACGTGCTGATAATAAATTCATTGTGTTGTTTAGATTTCAGGAAATGGTGGAAGGGAACCCTCTCCACTTCATGGAGTTGGTGAGGAACAGATTACCTTTCACTAACTAACTGACTAACTAACCAACTGACAAGCTAACTAACTAACTACAGATATGAAGACACATTCAAAATATTCGTTTTCTCTTTGAAAATGAGCAATTAATGAGCAAAGTTGAAGCTGTATTGCTCATGCTGAAGCCAGCCTGCTCTTGTCCACACAGATGTGGAAGGTGAAGGCCTACCACAGGCTCAGAGAGCTTGAGCAGGGAGTTCTACGAGAGCTTCATACGCAGGCATGCGAGTCCTCTCCGTTCTCCAGCCAGGTAGAGTCACGTGCTTTAATCTCTGATACACTCTACTGCCATCACAGTGGTCTGTGGGCTTGTTTAGGTCTCAGTATGTAAGCTGATGCTTCATGTTTCTCCAGCTGCCAGCCTGCACCACTCTGATGAGTGGTGACGCAGGGCACCTCACCCACACCACCCTCCAGAGGGCCCTCTCTGACATGGGCTCCAGGGTGAGGAGAGCAGAGACCCAGACCAGGAGGATGCCCAGGCAGGTTGTGGTGCACAGCCAGACCATCAAGCACATCATCTCCCAGGTGCTTCTCCAGGTCAACCACCAGGCCTTTCAGCAAGGGCTCTGTCCGCAGACAAGCTCTCTCGTCCTCGACACCCAGGAACGCCTCTGGTGCTTCCCCTGGGTCCAGGTGACCGAGGAGAAGCAGATGGCCAACACTCTCCTGCAGTCCTCTGCTGCCTACCAGGTGGCCAAGGCGGTCGTGGAGAGGCTGGAGCAGGTGTTAGCCCCAAGGCCTGTGCTGGCAAGAGCACTGGCTAGCGGCTCCAACATCTTGTCTCGCTACCTGGTTCATCTGGTGGCTCTGAGCATCGCCCAGCTGGTCCCCGATCAGCTGTCGGCCAACCAGGAGGAGAGACTGATCAGCCAGAGAGCGGCTGCCTCCCATCCTCTCCCTCCCAAGTTCCTCATCAGCAGAGAGCTGGTGGAGGACTTCCTGGTCAGCTTCCTCCTGAAGCTCCACCCTCTGAATGGCCGTGGTGTGAAGCAGCTGAGCCAGCAGGAACTGCTCGCCATGACCATCAGGATGACTGCTGTCACCCTGGCAACCCTGGAGAGAGTCCCCGGTGTCTCCGTGGACCAGAAGCTTCCTGCCCCCCTCTGCAACATGAGGCGCACCGTGCTTCAACTGCAGAGCGTCATGGTGGAGAAGTTTGGCACCGTCATCAAGGTCAAGAAACTGGTAGGTTTGAAAGACCCTGCCGTTCTGACCGCCGTCCCTCAGTGTGTCATGGAGGGAGTGCTGAGGCTGTACCAGTCCCTTGATGAGGCCGGCCCTGCTGGTGTCCCCGTCCCCTGTGGAGAGACAGCCAAGGCTGTGGAGGAAGCCATGAAGGACAAGCTCTTCTGTCAGCATCTTCCTGAGGCACTGAAGAAGACCCTGTTCCAGCAGTACGGACCGTGGATTTGTCACACGGCGACGTTCCAGCAGGCCTTTCCCAAGATGACCGACCAGGATGTCATGGACTACCGGTGCAAGGTACTGAAGCCACGCCTCTCCAACAGAGATGTGGTGTGGGTGTAACACAGGTACCTTGTTTGTGATGAGAAGGAGGAGGAGGAGGAGGAGAAGAGGAAGGTGCGTCCAGCCAGCACTCTGATGGAGAACCACCTAGCCCTGGACTGCAGCCTTGCTGCCTTTCATAGGCAGTTCCCCCGGGCTGACTTCTTTGAAGATGTCACACCTGACCAGGGTGACGTCTCCAAGGTTGACCGAGGTGTGGAGAAGCCTTCAGCGAAGGTAAGATAAGATCAACTTTTGTAGCCTTTGCTATTGAGAATATGGTCTATTCATGTAGATAAACCTCTTATTCTATTGTTTCAGTGTATACATCAGATTGTCTTAGACGTTGCACCGATACCTCAACAGGTTCGAGACCAGAAGTTGGCCATCAGAGCGGCCTGTCGCTTTGGGCCCCTCGTACCTCCAGCCCAACCATGGGCAGGGGATTGTCCTGAGGTTCTGCCAACCACACCAGAGAACCAATGGCTGAAGACCACACCCCTGGACCACAAAGAGAAGCCTATCATAGCCCTTGGCCAGAAGGCCGAGCCTCTGGTCCAGGTGTCAATAGTCAGAAAGGTTTGAACTGGTCTTTTGTACTCTGTACAGGATATCGTTTAATAAACTGCAAGTGCACAAGGAGGCAAAATAAGGTAAACATACCTTAAAGATTCCTTCCCCTTGCAGGTACTGACTGGTGTGTTTGAGCACCACTGTTGGCCCTGGCCCACAGCCGAACGCAAGGAGCAGCAGGACTTTCATGAAGAGCTGGTGGAGCACACTCACCTCCTGCTGCAGAGGGAGGCAGAGAGGTACAGACACAACCGTGTCTTCTTAAACACCCTGCAGCGTTTCACCCACCCAGAGGAGGAGACCACATTTTGCCGGGCAATAGCCTGGTCCATGAGAGAGGAAGCCTCCAGCTTCTTACCCACCATGAAGCTGAACAGAGCCAACCTGCTAAAGATTCCACAGCTAGCTGTAATCTTCTGCAGCATGGTCGCTGCCAAGCTGATGGCCAACTTGAAGCCCTCTGTCCACTTCGCTAGCGGCACCAAGAAGGGAGACGACACTCCCTACTGCATCAACCTCCCTGTCAAGAGAGAGGCCAGCTCAGACAGGCCCCAAACCAGGCTGGAGATATGTGTGGAGAAGCACAGGAGAGACACCCTGGAGGAACTCCGCACCCCTGTTGTGAAGGTAAGCTGACTGAGCAACACACACACACACACACTCTCAGACACATAGACACACACCCATACACACCTTGGGCTCGTTGTGTCTCTGGACAGGACCGTGAGTACTGGGGGAAGCGCCTCCACGACCTCTACACCGAGAACGGGGCCCTGCCCACGGAGCTCCAGGAGCTGGGGAAGACGTTCGGCTACTCTCCTAAAGACCCCCGAAGGAAGAGGAAGAGCTGCACAGCCTGGCTATGCTGCTTGTTCAGGCGCAAGTAAAGGACATGATCTCCTATATCGGAGAAGAGTATCTACACTTGTTATAGATCATTCTAAACACCATTGACATACACTGAAGATGCCTTTACTATGGCACAACATATGCAGTTTTTGTAGAGAATCTAATATTGAAGTGAATCTTCTACTTCCTAATGTTCTTTACATCTGAAAGTCATCTCCTAATGAAGGAGATTGTCTCCTATTGGAGGAAAGTGTCTACAATTGTTGTAGATAAGATACTATAGAATCTCCAATGCACAATTGTTTTTCAATCTCTCTTTTCATATTCTATTTGATTCAATAAAATATTATAATGTATTAGTGTAGCGTGACATTTTGGGTTGCTTCATGTGGAAATGGTGGTCCATATTTATCTATAATTCACCCATACGAGTGAAATAATATACACTAACCTATAGTGTGCGAGTATAGTGAGGCTACGCTGTCCTCTAGTACAGAACACTGACCTATAGTATGCTAGTACAATAGGGCTAAGGTGGGAGGTCTGTTATTATAGCTTAACAGAGTTGCTCCGCGCAGAGGTCAGACATGTAGTAAATTCCTCCCCTTGACCTGGAAAACAGATTGTGAATCTTCCACTGACTCTGTATTTTCACAATTCATAGATTAAAAATGTGTCTTCACACAACGGTTGGTCTTCAAAGTAAAACAAGATTTATTCATGTAGAAGGTCTAGGCAACAAAAGACCGAAGCAACCTCATCATGTAGGATACGAAGAGGAAACAGACTGTGAATTCTAATTTGGTCAAACTGAATTTTACAGAAACACAAAGTAGAGTTATAAAATGATGATGGTGTCCAACTTGTTATGGCTTAGTGGAGTCCAGGGTGTACATCGCAGCAGGACCCTGGAGAGCTGGATATAGAGACTCCATACAATATCACAGGTTCACGTGACAATAGAAGCATTTGTGGACCCCCATGTTTTTTCTTTTTTTCAATTTCACATAAAGACCCGAAAGAAAAGTTGAGCCTCCCACTCAAACCCTGGCTACATATGGCAAAACATACTTGTTGTAAATATGAGAAAATGTAATTGACGTGTAGTAAATTAAAGAATCCTAAAAATGAATTCAAATTGAAGCAAAGTACAATAGAATAAAACAGCACCTAAAAACACAATAACACTCCTATTGCACTTATTAACTTATTCCTCATCTCATTATCATCTGCTGTGAATAGTACACATGGTGACACATAGTATGACAGAACAATATAGTAAAACATGAATTAAGACATAAAAAAGAGATCTAGTCAAGGGTCATGGGTTCAGGTGTTTTAAGGCACTTTGGATAAAAATTATTTTTTATCCAAGTGACACTGTGGATGACAGCTACTATAGAGAACTGAGTTGGAACTCTGAATATCTGTGTTTCAACATCTATTTGCACACGTTTTTCATAACTCTTGATCTATGACTATGTTTAGGCTGTGGTCTGCACCTCTCGGTCACCAACCGTCTCTGGAGGAGGGGATCCCTCACCGAATTGCTCCTCCCAAGGGTTTCTTCCAGTTTTTCTTTTTTTTGTCTTCCTTGAGGGTTTAGCTTGGCTGAGGGGCAGTTCTGTGAGCATATGTGAAGCCTTCTCATCAGTGTATCATTCTACGCTCAATAAGGAGGATCAATGTACATTATGAAAGTAATCCAGAGTCATCCAATGATGTTTGTGTATGCAGGTGCATAAAGGCAAATTATATAAACAATTGGAAAATATACTCGTTCAATTCATATTCTTTCTTACAGAGCATGTTTGATTTAGTTTACCCCTGACACATTAACATAAACATGTACTAACATGTACTTAAGAGACACTGTGTTCTCAGCTCACCCCTGTACTCCCTGTACACACATGTTGGTGTGGCAACACATAGCTCCAGTACCATCGTTAAATTTGCTGATGATACGACAGTGGTAGGTCTGATCACCGACAACAATTAATTGCCAAATAACAATATATGTACCATATATATGCCCAAATCAACTACAATTCTTATTATAATGAGGACATACACAATATCTCTCTTTTATGCTTTTTAATACCACAAAGCTGACAAAAAAGTTGTGAACATCAACCTAAAAGTTGTCAAGCATAGCAAGGCTACAGTACTGGCAGTAAGCAAAATGTCTCAAAATAAAATAATGCTTAAAACTTTAAATGGCAACATTTCCTCTACTATGTATGCTGCTACAAGCCTGTTTGTCTCTGCTTTGGTAACCTGCTGTTGAAAGTCAAGCCGTGGCTGCTTGGCTGGTGTCAGCAACAATGGCAACGGCAACCTTTTATCGGCGTCAGTGTCACTCAGGGTCCGGGGATCTTTAGCTACTAGTCTTGAGTTAGCATGTTGCCGTTGAAGATGCTTTGACAGATTAGAGGTTGTGTTGGCGGCGGTGGAGAGGTGTTTATGGCCTGGGCACAATGTACATTGTACAGTTACGCTTTTGTCCTTTCGAGCAACTAATACGAAGTAATGTGCATACCTCCATGTCTCAAAAGACGTCCTAAGCGGCTCTGCCATTCTTGTTTCGCCTCTTGAACTCTGGGGCTAAGTCAAGTGACGACTGTTACGCAAACAAACGTAGGCCTACTGTAAAGGGAGGTTTGATTTGTTGTTGCTTTTTTTAGAACAATGTTTCACAATTCCCTTTATACCTAAGAACAACCAATCAGACCACATCTTGACCCTCACTTATCAACATATGACTAGCAATGCTACAGTACGTTACACAATGAGCCAGGGACAAACACAAGCGTCTCCGGCCTTACATCATTGGATGTCAGGTGGCTGAGCGGTTAGGGAATCAGGCTCGTAATCTGAAGGTTGCCAGTTTGATTCCCGGCCGTGCAAAATGACGTTGTGTCCTGTGGCAAGGCACTTCACCCTACTTGCCTCGGGGGAATGTACTTACTGTAAGTCGCTCTGGATAAGAGCGTCTGCTAAGTGACTAACTTCCCTCCCCTCAGGACATCTATACCAGGCGGTGTGTGGAAAAAGTTTGGAGGATCATAAGAGACTCCAGCCACCCGAGCCATGGGCTTCTGTCACTGCAGAAATAGTATAGCATCAGGTTGGCGGTATCGCAGCATCAGGACCCGCACCAGCCGATTACATGACCGGTCTCCCAGCATGCGCAACCCGCCCTCTCCAGAGGATTCAGAACGCAGCGGCCCGCCTGGTCTTCAATCTACCCAGACGCTCCCATGTTACCCCGCTCCTCATCTCCCTCCACTGGCTTCCCATCATGGCCCGTATCAGATTCAAGACCCTGGTACTGACCTTCCAAGCAGTGAATGGGACTGCTCCCGACTACATCAAGTCTCTCCTCCAGCCTTACACCCCCACCCGCCACCTACGGTCGTCTTCTGACAACCGTCTGGTGGTCCCACCTCTCAAGAGCGCCCGCTCCCAACCCAAGCTCTTCACCTGTCTGGCCCCCCAATGGTGGAATCACCTCCTCACCTCCATCAGACACACTGACTGTCTCCCCACCTTCAAGAAAAGGCTTAAGACACACTTGTTCCGGGAGTACAACGGTACTTAGGAATGATTTGCTGGACCTGATGTTAGCTTCCTTCAGGAACACAATGACTCTTACAGAGGGACTTGTTGCTCTTGTTGGTTAGTTGTAACTGATTTAACTTCTTGTACTCGCTGTGAATTATATGATATTATTGTTGCTTGCTTTTTTCTACAGGTACACTCTTGCACTTTTAAGGTTCATGTTGTTTAATTTGTAACTTGTTTAATTACATCCTCTTAAGGTTCTCCCCATTGGCACTTATTTGCTTTTCACAATGTATGCTTCATGTTTGGCTACTCGCAATGTTTTGGGGCTATCTCGTTGTTATGATCAATGACCTATGCTCTTTTGTAAAGCTCTCTCTTGGAAGTCGCTTTGGATAAAAGCGTCTGCTAAATGAATAAATGTAAATAACACTTTCTTCCTCCAAGCAATCAAAATTCTGAACTCTTGATCGCTCACGATACATACCTATATACTGTATATCTGCACCGTATTTATCAGCCTCAGGCTGAGTTCACATTCTATACTGCTCTAATAACATAGTGGCAAATGACTATAAACCGACAGCTACATGTCACCACGCCACTTTTATTTATCTCCTGTATTTTGTACATTGTGTTGTGTAACAGATAAGGAGTAAGGAGTCAGGTGGCTGAGTGGTTAGGGAATCGGGCTAGTAATCTGAAGGTTGCCAGTTTGATTCCCGGCCGTGCCAAATGACGTTGTGTCCTTGGGCAAGGCACTTCACCCTACTTGCCTCGGGGGGAATGTCCCTGTACTTACTGTAAGTCGCTCTGGATAAGAGCGTCTGCTAAATGACTAAATGTAAATGTAACAGATGTGTAACTTGCGTTAAGTGTAAATGATAATCTAGGGTAATTGTTACACTGCTATGTTGCCTGGAACAGCAGTATATGGTTGAGTGACAATAAAAGGATTTGATTTTGATGAAGATGGCCATCATTCTCACATGAACCCATAGTTAAGGTTTGTTCTTCATTAGTTTGTGATTAGCATGCATCATTAGTTCATATATAAGTGAGTATTAACCTGTGGACCCGGTGCCATGTAAACTCCGACCAAAATGAGTGACGCAAATTCTCGTGGCGAGTAAAAAGGTTTACAGTTTATAAAATACCACAAGGATGTCATACTACTTCCTAACCCTAGTGACAATGTGGTTGTGAAGCAAAGTAGTAAGCAGAGACTTCATGCGAAGGGGCACATTTTGAATGCTTTTGAACTTGTCAAAGATTGGGACAGTGAAACGGTGAAAAGAGAGAATAAGGCAGGCATTCAAAGGAAAGATTCCATCTGATGTCAGGTAATATCACTCTATTTTACTCCCGTCTTTTTTGACGGGGCTCTGTACATTTAACACCAGAAGCACCAAGCCGTTTTCTCTACCTATACAACATCTGCTGATAGAAAAGCAAATCTCAGCCTTGAAAGACAGGAAAAAAAAACAAGAGTCTGAATGTGCAGCTGGTTGCAATTTTAAAGGAATATGAGCAAACTAGCTTTAAACTATAATGAACATTTTAAAATACTGGGTGATAAAACACAGATCTAGAAAAAATAAAGAAAGCCGGGTTTTGGAATTTGATCGAGTATGAAGATTTTTTTGATTTCGCTTTTCTGTGGCCAAATGACCGACGCTCGGTGCTTCTAGAGTTAAACAAGAAAACTTTTTTTAAACAAAAAGTATTTGATTAGAGTTGTTTTGTTGATGTATATGGAAAGATAAAAAAAATGTGAAACTCAACTGTCTCATACACTGTTTCAACGCAGCATGCAATTTCTTATGGCTTGTGGCAATAAACTGGTTGTCCCAACACTAACTGAAGGACAGGAGCTCAACGGGAGTATGATACAAAAAGTGTACAGATTGAAGGCTCTGTACATCAGGCCATCAAGACCTATTGAAGTAAGACAATATTAATATATTTAAGTTAACATAATATAAAACATATATACAAATAATATGTATCATATTTTTTTTTTTGTTGCTTCTTTTAATAGCTTGAAGATTCAGATGTGGATTGCATTAATTTTCCTAATCTGACCTTAGACCTAGACGGCGTCAAAGTCTCTCAAAGCCAGCTAGTAAAAAATTTAGGAGTCACAATGGACCCAGACCTTTCGTTTGAGTACCATATTAAGCAAATTACCAGAACTGCATTTTTCCATCTACGTAATATTGCCAAAATACGAAAATTTCTCTCAAAGGATGATGCCGATAATACTAATACATGCATTTGTTACGTCCCGATTGGACTATTGCAATGTGTTGTTCTCTGGCCTCCCAATTACCCACCCAAAAAATTTACAGCGGGTGCAAAATGCTGCTGCTAGACTATTGACCAGATCAAGAAAGTTTGATCACATAACATCTACTCTTATCTCTCTACACTGGCTCCCTATCCAAGCCAGAGCTGACTTCAAAGTTCTACTACTAACATACAAATCTCTGCATGGATTGGCACCACTGTACCTCTCCGGTCTCCTTGCACCCTATTGCCCCGCAAGGACACTTAGATCTCAAGATGCCGGCTATCTGGTGGTTCCCAAAGTTAAGAAAAAAACAGCTGGAGGTAGGGCGTTCTCATATAGAGCACCTCTTCTCTGGAACAAATTACCCGTCTCAATTAAGGAGTTTGATACTGTTTCGACATTTAAAATTAGGTTAAAAACGTTATTGTTTAGTCAATTCTACGACTGTTAAAGGTAAGTATGTTACTAGTTGGAGGCAATGGGGGACGGGTTGCTTCCATCCTTATTCTATAAGTATAACTT
The DNA here is from genome assembly GCF_038355195.1 of Osmerus mordax. Lineage (NCBI taxonomy): Eukaryota > Metazoa > Chordata > Actinopteri > Osmeriformes > Osmeridae > Osmerus > Osmerus mordax. The sequence continues at coordinate 926,555 of NC_090050.1, read as the reverse complement.
ATTTTAGAGTTCTCTTCCCCTGGAACAGATTTCATGTTCCAAATGGGGGGGGCTGTCGCTGTCTTGGTGTGTGGGGTTGCATCAAATTCCCCTTTTTTGCTCTGTTAAATTGCTGCACCAGTCCACACTTGACCGGTGGGGATCTCATTCTATTATGACTGTAACTGTTATCTGCTCCTGGCATCCTCTAATCCCTGCTCTCCTCTCTCTGTCCCCCCCCACACACATCCCTTGTGGTGTGGGGGGTTTGAGTTGTCAGCACCTGCCTGGTCGTCGGTCAGCCAACGCTGGACCTGGTCGCGAGTCTCCCAGTCCTGTCCTACATCTATAAAGTTGAACAATGGATTTTGGTGTTTTAAAAACCCACCGACACTGTATGACTATGTTTAGCCTGTGTTCTGCTCCTCTCTCTCACCAACCGTCTCTGGAGGAGGGGATCCCTCTCTGAATTGCTCCTCCCAAGGTTTCTTCCATTTTTCTCCTGTTGAGAGTTTTTTGGGAGTTTTTCCTTGTCTTCCTTGAGGGTTTAGGTTGGTTGAGGGGCAGTTCTATGGGCATATGTGAAGCCCTCTGTGACATGCTGGCGTGTAAAAAGGGCTATACAAATAAATTAGATTTGATTTGATTTTGATTCCAGTTGATGACATGAGTGAAGAAGAAAATGTCAATAACATGCAACAACCTGATATTGATGCCGTATCACCAGTGATGGACAATCAAGAGCCTTCTACTTCACATGCAGATACTTTGGTCTCAAGACAAGTCACTGCATCACCTAGGCCATCAGCAAGTCATGAAGCGGTCTCAGATGATACAGACTACAACACATACTTGGGAGTTATGACAGCGATGACAGAAATGTCTGAGGACTCGGATGAGGAATTCAATCAAGCCATACAAGCCAGTCTTGAAGATCAAATGTGAGTTGAAATCAGTGTAATATTTTAGATATAGCAGCACTGTAGGATTTGAAGTACAGATTTCCGTTGGACTTTAAACTCACTAACACATATGTGCACTTACCTCATTTTGTATCCAGTTTAGTTTACAAAACTATAGATTTGTCCATTTTGTGTTAATTTTATGATACAATTGCGGTGATGTATCTAAGTATCAAGAATGGAGACATTGTTAACCATTCATTGACATTTTTGCTACATTTACTTGTGCAGTGGAGCTGGATGCACAGAGAATGTGCCAGTGACTAAACTACTGAATGACTTGGCAGCACAAATAAATGTGAATGCAACCAGCAAGTTTAACATCAATCGATCTGCTGTGCTGGATGGCAACATAAGAGGCTTTAAAAGATCATCTTACAACCCTCGTTACAGAAAATGTTCAGATGATTCTGGAAATACTGAAGAGGCAATAGATTTGGAAGGCCCAAGGAGGGAGTTCCTCAGACTACTAATGCAAGCTCTCAAACAATCAATGTTTGAAGGTGCTGAAAAGAGTCAGAATTTGGCACTTGATTCACAAGGTAAATACAATTAACTAGGTCATAGTCACAATTGACAGGACATTAAAACATGTTCTTAACAGTTTTGTTAGTCAGAATTAGATATTAGCATAACTTTGGTATTTATATATATTAAAAAAAAAAGAAATCTGCACTAAGGGAAGACTACAGTGGCCCTGAAGTGCAAATCACAACCACTAACATGAGTGCATCCCCCAAATGAAAACACTCCCCCCAAATACGAGTCAACTCCCCCCAAATGGGATGACTTGCTCACCTCCCCCCAATACAAAGACACGCTCCGCCAAATGGGAAACAACATTACATTAACTCAAAAACACATTACATTAACTCAAAACGGAAAGGGTTGGTACTACACTTCGTCGCTGAATGGATGCAGTAACTAACAAGAAATAAGAAATTGATCAACAGAAGTACAAAATTCAATAGCCTGACAGAGTTATGTGCACCAGGACATTTGTTTGGCTATCGAAGCATGTAGCAAATAGTAGGCTACTTATGCAATTGCGTGTTAAACGTAAAAATCGATAGCGAAACAACCATCCTGGTCCACTTAACTCTGTCATTATCATGAAGTTGATTGTTTTGGTTGGAAAAAAAGAAGAAACATTTGTGTGAATTTGTATGAATGAGCAGCCAGCAGAGTGGCTCAATCATAAAAATCAAGAAGGAGCAAAAGTTTTCATGTATTTGAAACTGTCATAATTCAAAATTGGCTGAATATTTGAAAAAGCTGAATCATTTCGGAATAGCTGAATGTCTTGTGAACATTTTCAAGGTTGAATGGTGTATCTAGCTGAAAGTAGTTAAGTTTGAAAGAGGAGGAAGCTTTTTTAATGATTTGAAAGGATTTACCATTACTTTTAAAGGGAGAATAATTTGCACAAAAACCTTAATATATTAAAAACTATAAAAGTGAGAAATGAGAACAGTCATAGCACACATCTCCTGAAGAAGCTGAACGTTTTGATTCCAAAATTGTAGGAATCGGTGAAAGTATGCAGGACCAGTTAAAGGACACGGAAGAACTAAGAAGTTGGAATAATAACTAGAAATGGCTGTTCCTGCGAAACAGCAGTGAGAATGCTGAAAACCTGAATGGGGATAGCTGACCATGCTAAAAAAGCTGAAAATAGTGAAAATTTTGTAGAAAGTTATAAGCTGAAGCTTCAAAGCCCCCGAAAGGTATTTTTGAAAGGGGCAGGAGCTGGACGAAGGCATAAAACTACAGAAAAGAGAAGAAAAATGCAAAAAGAGAAATAATTCTGAAGAATTTGAAAATTTAGTAGAAAGTCATTTGCTCAGGTTTCAAAAGGCCTGAAATGTATGTTAGAAAGGACCTGCAGCGAGATGAAGGCAGAAAAGTACAGAAAAGAGAAGAAAAATGAAAATGAAAAAAAAACAGGAAGAATAGAAACAGTGCATAAAAATTAGAAAATTTAGCAAAAAATTATTTGCTGGAGTTTCAAAAGGCCTGAAATGTATGTTAGAAAGGACCTGCAGCAAGATTAAGGCAGAAAAGTACAGAAAAGAGAAGAAAAGAAGAAGAAAAATGCAAAACAAAAAGAGGAAAAATTCAGAAAGATGAGCTGCAGGACAATGTGAAAATTTAGCAGAAAACCAGTTGATGAAGTCTGGGTTGAACGAATTTGAAGGTAAAAGGACAACACTGGAATGACTTGAACTTGCTGGAAAAAGGGCAGAAATGGCTGAAAAAAAGTTATAAGTCCTAGCAGAAAAAGTTGCAGGTTTAAAGAAGGAGATGGCAACATTTCTAAACTAGAATCTAGGTTTCAGGTTCAAGGTGGAGGAGAAACTAATCATGTGTGCCTGCACACCCAGGCCTGTTCAGACACTGAATTTAAAGATGACATAAAAATAATAATCCATGGTGCAAGGTTGCCGATGTTGCCGTTTTCCCTGGTGAGTTTGTTATACTTTTAAAGTCAATCTTGTCACATTACGTGACTTTGGTGTGCAACTGCAAAAGCTACTCAAACTCAGATTAAAATACTGCTGCAAAAAAAGCTGAACTACAGTATTGTGGGTATTAAATAAGATCATGCTACATCTAACCAGCGGATCATTTCTTGCAAGTGTGTCAAAGTGGTATTTGTACAGACTGTATTAACACCGTAGGTGTGAATAATGCATGCATCGTCATCGTCGTCCATCTGACTTTAGGCAAAGCTAGAGAGAGGATGCAATGGGAGATTTCCTACAGTAAGCTTGATACTGCTTCAAATTGAAAACGGAGATGATCTTTTGATTTAAAGACAAGTTACTTAACATCTGTGTTCAATATCGTTGATTAAAAGTAAAAACTTTCCAGTTACGAAGCGTTTGTTTTTTAGGAATAACGCCAGCTGCAGCAAACACTTACCCCAGCCCCGGTTTGGCTGTTCGTGACGGTCAGCTATGACAGTCTTGAGCCTCGATTTTTGCAGATTTCTGTGAAACTTGCTAAAATAAAAACAATCTAGCTAGATGATGTACACTTTAAGCTCAATGTAGATACCTTGTTTGGCCAATTTGGTCGATTGTGGAAAAGAAGTCGAACCGTTTTTAGTTATGGAGAGCCATCGCGCTAGCTCGATTATAAGAGAGAATGACAGAAATTTAGCTAGAATCCACACCTCAAACAAGTTAACCTAGACGCAAAACTATACGTCCAATCCAAAAAATACGGATATTTTCCGATTCCCAAGACTCTGCCGAAACCATTTATATTCTTTATATGTCTGTGCGGTCAGAAATACAACTGTTGGCAGTTTCGAAAATGTGTACCCAATTCTGCTTTCATGGTGCGTGTCTGTTTGGTTGCCACGGTGATGTATGCAGGACTAGTTAAAGGCCAAAAAACGGCGGAAGAACTAAGAAGTTGGAATAATAATAATAATAAAGAGAAACAGGAAAACAATAGTGAGAATGCATTCTCACAACTAGAAAAGGCTGTTCCTGCGAAACAGCAGTGAGAATGCTGAAAACCTGAATGGGGATAGCTGACCATGCTATAAAAAGCTGAAAATAGTGAAAATTTAGTAGAAAGTTATAAGCTGAAGCTTCAAAGCAACCGAAAGGTATTTTTGAAAGGGGCTGGAGCAGCATTCCAACAATGATTTGAAAGGATTTACCATTACTTTTAAAGGGAGAATAATTTGCACAAAAACCTGAATATTTTAAAAAGTATAAAAGTGAGAAACGAGAAAATACCCGCAAGCTGAAAGCTGAAATGAATTTCAAAAATGTGTGAGTCACACAAAAGAGGCAGTGTGGAAGCTGAACTGCATCATCTTAACAAAGCTAAGAGCTTAAATAGCCTACAATGCGGGAGAAGCTGAAAGCTGAACTGTTAAACAGAAGAAGAAGTAGGCTAGCTAGTCGTAACAAGAATATTATCGTTTTAACAGCTGAAATTATAGTTGGGATAGTAATAGCAGTAGCAGATGTGTGCATTGAGTGCGTTTACTCGGCTTTCTTAGTAGGATTCAATGTGTTGATGGAATGAAACATACAGCAGTAGAGCCGATACAGGAAGACACGGCGACACTTTGTTGCAGAAGGATGATGGTGCAAGTTTTGTCCGTGGAGCATACAACGAATAATAAAAAAGAATCATGTAGACGCGTTTATTGAGTAATCGCAACTAACTAGAGAGGGTACAATTTCTGGGGAAATTGTAGGGTGTGCTTGCTTGCGTCGGTTGCACAGGGGTCAGTTTTTTAATGACATTTTTACAACTGATATTTCTGTATATTTTATATAAAAATGCATAGGGCCTACTTATTATTTATAAAGATTACATGGATTTAAAAGCATCTTTTTGTTGCTGCTCATTTACAACTCAAAATACGAGTGAAGTGTAGAATGAAATATGATGTCTTCTCATTTCCCCTGCAAGAGGCAGCCTCATAGCTGAATCAAACGAATAAATTTGGCAGACCGGTGTAAAAATTGAGCTAATCTCTATGACTTAATTCTCTCTATGTTTAATTTTAATTGGAGGAGGATAGAGCTAATCCCTGATGTGGAAACTGCCTGGTCTTTTTTTAATGATGGTTTTACACAAATCATAAATATACACGCCCCTTTTAGGAAGTACAGGGACGTGAAAATCCCTGGTTCTCCGCTGATCTAGCAGACAGTATTCATGAGCGAAACCTAGCTTGGGCTAAGGCAAGAACAACAGGTTCTGCCACTGACTGGCTTGTGTTTAGGAAACTAAGAAACACATGCTCCTCTTTTATCAAGAAAGCAAAATCTGAATATTATTTGTCTATTACTACTGAAAATTTAAATGATCCGAGGAGATTCTGGAAAACTATAAAATCCCTCTCTGTGAGTAAGAACTCACACGTTTTACCTGTTTTTGTTATGAAGGACTCTGTCGCTGTTCATGACAAAATTGAGATACTGAATTGGTTCAACACACACTTCATTTCTTCTGGCTCTCTGTTTGACTCTTGTAGTCCAAGGTCTGTGAAATCTTGTACTGAGGTTCCAGTTTATACTGGTCAGCCTTTTAATTTTACACCACTTCCTGTGCAGGAAGTTCATAAAGCCTTAAAAAGCCTAGATCATAGGTAACCTGCAGGGCCTGATTGTATAGACCCTTACTTTTTGAAATTGGCTGCTGATTTTGTTGCAGAGCCACTTACATATATTTTTAATCTGACAATGAAAAACAACGAAATACCAATGAAATGGAAATCGGCCTTTGTTCTTCCACTGTTTAAAGGTGGTGACCCAGCTATTTTAAATAACTGTAGGCCAATATCTAACTTATCTGTACTTGCTAAAATTCTTGAAACTCTTGTGAGCAAGCAGCTTAAGGAGTTCTTGTACAGCAATGCCATTTTATCACCCAGTCAGGCTTTAGGAAAAAACATAGCACTATTACAGCTGCATTGAAAGTGGACAATGACATTTGTGTTGCTCTTGATAAGAAGCAACATTGTGCGTCACTGTTTATTGATCTCTCCAAAGCATTTGACACAGTTGACCAGGATGTTTTAACCCTCGTGCTGCCTTCGGGTCACATGACCCAAAGGTTCATTACGAACCATTGTTGTGTTTACCCAATTTTACCCAATACAAAAACAAATAAAAATAATTTTCTTTTAACCATTCCAATGTGGGGGGTCTGAGACAGCCCGACAGTTAAAAGAAAATGCTTCACTTTGTTTTTGTATGAGGTAAATTTGTCGCAATACGACGGTGGGTCACAATGACTGATGGGTCAGAATGACCCGAAGATAACACAAGGGTTAAGGCTGAGGCTCCTCAACTCAGGACTCTCGGAACAAGCGGTCGCTTGGTTCACGAGCTACCTTGAGAATAGGTCTCAGTGCATCCGATATGAGGGTCTATCCTCTGATATTGCTACCGTCTGTAAAGGGGTGCCACAAGGATCGGTATTAGGTCCACTTTTATTTACTATTTATATAAATAATCTGGTCCATAATGTGGTGGACGCTAACTGTCACTTCTATGCGGATGACACTGTGATATATTGCTGTGCGTCAACTCTCGTGCAGGCAATCGATCTCCAGATAAGACTAAACTTATGTTGTCTCGTGCAGGCAATCGATCTCCAGATAAGACTAAACTTATGTTGTTTTCAAACAGTCGGAGTAGGCCGCAGAATATCCCTTCGGTGGTCAGTCTTGAAGGGAGTGAAATAGAGGTCGTTAACTCTTATAAATATCTGGGTATTCTGATTGATGACTCCCTCACCTTTCAGCCACATGTACAGTACCTGGTGAAACATTTGAGGTTAAAACTGGGTTTTTATTTTCGAAATAAGCTGTGCTTTTCCAGTAATGTAAAAAAGCGATTAGTTGCTGCTACTTTTTTACCTGTGTTGGACTATGGTGATCTTCTTTATATGCATGCCTCTGCTAACTGTCTTCGTAGGGTGGACGCAGCTTACCATGCTTCGCTGCGGTTCATTACAAACTGTGAGGCTCTGACTCACCATTGTGAGTTATACTCTCAGGTAGGATGGCCTGCTTTGGCCACCCGTAGGCTCTCTCATTGGTACACCCTTATTTATAAGGAAATCCTTGGTCTGCTCCCTAACTACCTGTGTGTTTGCATCAACCAGAGAAGTGTCGGACAATATTCTTTGCGATCTCTGGACTTTATGCTCACTGTTCCAAATGCCAAAACGGAAATGGGAAAAAGGGCTTTTGGGTACTCTGCCCCCTCATCATGGAATATGTTGCATAATGTTTTAAAGCTCAGGGAACTAATATCACTGACTACTTTTAAATCTCGAATGAAAGAAATAGAGGCAGGTTCCCTAATATGTAAATGTTTCTTAACTCTACGTCACTGTTTCTTAGCTCTTAGCTTTTAGTTTCTTTTAACTTGTCTTGTTCTGTGTTTTTCTGTCTGTAACTCTGTGTTTTTTATGCTGCTGCCTGTCTTGGCCAGGTCTCCCTCGAAAAAGAGATTTTAATCTCAATGGGACTTCCTGGTTAAATAAAGGTTAAATAAAATAAAATAAATGACTTAAACGTCCTTTTAAGTTTTTCCCTCCTCGTGATATTTTCAGGCATTTAGCCTACTGCATTCATTGATTAATAAAGAAGCCCCTTTGAAGATTATTCTACGACGTAATGGCAGTAGAAGATGGAATCGCGATTCAAACAGTAGCCTACCATCTGCTAACTGAAAATATGCCCCCAAAAACTTAAATAAGCTTGACATTTATTTAGTGGAAAATCGCTCATTCATAAAAAGCTCACTGGTAGCGATCATTGTCAGTAACAACGCAAAATGCGATATAGCCCTGTGTGGAGAAGCTGCCCCGGTAAAATGTACTACTACAGTACAGTACTAGACAACTGCTGTGTTCGTCTTGGCAGCGATTGCGTTGGTTGAATTCGATTTAACGTTCCGTTGTACGGTCTAGGCTGAAATTAATTATTTTCATGAACAGATTGACAAAGTTTAGGCTGTGGCAATGAAGTTCAGGGTAGAAGTAAGATAGTTTCACCTATTGAAAGACTTTTGATTTAAGTAAGGGGAGTGCCGAACATGTTCTGTCGCCGTTTGACTTCCTAAACATCTGTGTAGATGTTTTTGTAGTGTGTCTCGCGTAGGCTACAGCGTTGCAGTGAGCAACACTGGTTTGAAAACACAGGTAATGATCATTTCACCAACAAATCGTTTACTTGTAATGTAATGTCATAATAAATCCTACAACGAAAATGTATTTGTGAGGATTTTTCATTTTAACGATTGAAACCAGATGCATCATAGACCACTGTAGTATGTGTTGCCCGGGCAATAGAGGCTCATGTCATGATGTTAATGCTTCAGTGAAATAGTAGACTACCGTTTCCGAAAGTAGATGTGGGCCTACTTCCTTAAGTAGAAATTGCGTTTTTGTGGTGAAAAGTGAAGCTAACGGTGGCTAATTTGCTAGCCACAGTCACTGACGTTACTAACGTCCCTACGTCACGAAAACACGCGTGACTACCTGTAGCAGAACATTCGTTTCGCATCTGTTAACTTGGGGGATAGCTAGACTAACTATAGATTTCCTGCAAGGCAGCTGCAGAAACGCCACAAGCAAAGAGGCCAGGGTGATAACTATTTACTCATTTTACTTTGTGATGTGAAACACAATTGTGAAATGTAATGTACAATATTAGCTGATATTATTAAACCATGCAACGGAACGTAAATAAAAATACAACCAACGCAATCGCTACCAATACGAAACTTTTGACACTGTCTATGTAGTCCAAATATTGACTGATCCTTAGGGGGGCGAAAATAAACAATAGTAAATAATAAATATATATGTGAGAGAACAAAGGTTGTGCCCTTGGCGAAGGCAAAGCATACCCAATTACACATGTAAACGGAGCAATCGTATTATTGGTATAAACCGACAATTGGTAGTAATCGGGTTTCTCATGGTCAAGTAAACGCACTCAGTGGCGTAGTAGAATAAAACAGTTCCATTAGCAATAGTAGTAAAAGAGATATTAGCAGCACCTGCAGAGTCACCTCTTGTAAATTGTATCAGGTTGAAATACTATCAAACTCTGTCTTGTGACTCCACTAATCAGCTAATACCAATCACCTGCGTGAGACTGAGTGGTGCGTGTCTGTCGTTGCCACGGTGATGGTGCAGCTATGATTGCTAAAGCGCTGAGGGCAGAGAATAACAGAAATGTAGCTAGAATTAACACCTCAAACAAGTTAACCTAGACGCAAAACTATACGTCCAATCCAAAAAATGCGGGGAAAAATGTGTTTGCTAGTTTTTAGCTATCACAGGCATGCATGGATATCTAGGTTGTTCACAGGTTGGCGGAAGTTGTTACTTGCTAACGGATAAAGAAGAACGTGAACAAACATAATGGCGCAAAAACGAATTTCAACTAAATGATTTTTTTCGGTAAAAATGCGAAAATATCCAGGACTGACGAGTTACATTTAGAAGATGGAGATGGTGCAGCACCTTATTCTACTTCGCCCACAGTCAACAACCACCACACTGCAGAGAGTGTAGCTAAGGGGTCAGCGGCTAACCATGCTACTGACAAACACGAGCTAACCAACACTGAAGAGGAGCCGCAGCAACCTGCTCCAGCTAGCGTCAATGGATTTGACGAGCCGTGTCGTCCAGACATACGTTTTCCTGGGAGGAAAATTGGAACCGAGACCTTCGAGCGGGCATTTCAGAAAAGCTGGTTTACCAAGTGGAAATGGTTGCATTGTAATACTGAGAGAGGCGCCGTTCTTTGCTTCTCCTGCTGCAAAGCCCTAGAGAAGGGGTTAAGACATACTGATGGAAAGACAAATTCATTCATAGTAGGAGGCTTTTCTAACTGGCGTAAAGACCCACAAAATTTAGCCAGCATGAGTTGTCTGACATACATTCAGAATCTGTAAGAATGATTGCTTCGCTCAACAATATTCCAATTAATGCTCTACTCTCAGACATTGTTGAAAAAACTGCCAGAACAGTCTTAAGGCTTATATATGCTTCTGCGTTTTTCAAAAAACGGACACATGGGAACGCCCTTTTCTCCGAGGAACGCCCTCTACGAGCTCTCCGTCAGCCCTCGGAGAGCCCCGGAGAGCTCGACGTGCACCTCCTGAATTTTCTAACTATCCTTCGTGAGTGACGGAGAGCTACGGAGACCCCCTTGGCTGTGATTGGTCAGTATTAAGAATCACTTGCGTCAGGGGCGGGGTTGCCGGGATAAACAGGACGAACAGAATCCTTTGACCGCCATTGCTGTAAGTTTTCACAATTCATATTTCAGCTAAACAGTACATGTAAATCAGCATCTGAATTAAAATGTGACGAGAAATGGGCAGTGTAGTTGCTGAAAATGTGCGTATTTTATTGATGAAACGGCTAATTTGTAAATTTGCTCCGACTTCTCGATAACGTAGGTAAATAAACACTCACAGACGATTTACAAAAAACCGTTGCGCCACCTACTCTTCTGGCGGTGAATTGTTTTCAGCACCCACAGCCTACGGAGAACCATAAACGCAGTCTATCCGTCCGTATCCGTGCGTATCCGTGCGCCCGCCCATCCGTAAATGGAGACGCAGAAGCATATTGCGGCCTTTAGAACTGATATTCAGATCAATCAAATTCCTCAGCCGTGAAGGTCCTTAAGAGGCCATAACAATCGAGATGGAGTGCTTTGGAATCTCATGATGGAGCAGACATATGCAATTCCAAAAGCCCGCGAGTGGCTACAGCGAAGAGACAACTGGATGTCTGACAGCATTCAGAATGAGATACTGGAAATCTTCACTCATGCTGTTCTAAGAGAAATTGTTTCCGAAGCGAGAGAGCATTATTTCTATGGTCTAACTGCAGGCGGGACCACCAATGTAAGTGCATCAGAGCAGTTTTCATGTAGTCTCCAATATGTGGATTCAAAACTCGAGGCAGTGAATGCTTTCCTCGGATTTTACAATGCGCCTGATTCATCTGGAGAAACACTTTTTTCATGCATTAAAGATGTTTTTGTGCGCTTGAATTTGCCACTGGAGCGTCTAAAGGGATTTAGCTTCGATGGCCCTGCTAATATGTCGGGCCGCATCTCAGGCGTGCAAGCAAAGCTGAAAGAGCAGTGTCCAAATGCACTCTACGTGCACTGCAGTAATCATTCATTAGATTTGGTGTTACAAGAAGTGGCAAGGGAAGTTTGTGTTGTTGCAGACACAAACTCGAACTCGATAGGTCGTACGCACAAGGTCTATTTCACGGGTTTGCTCCTCATATACAGCCCTTTTGGAGACACTGAAGATGCTAGAGCAAGACAAGACAGTCAGGGGAGATACTCGGGCAAAAATAGCTGGTGTATACAAACAAGCCACAAAAGCCATGACATACTTTGGCCTTTTGAGCTGTGAGGCTCTTTTTGGACCGTGCAAGGCCGTAGCCAGAACTCTCCAAAGTGAGAAGGCAAGTGCTAGGGGCGCACTGGAGTGTGTGAGTGCGCTACGACAGCGCATGCATGCACTGAGAGAAAATGGATTTGTCAAGGAATTGACTTCCAAAGTGACCGCTTGTGCACAAAGAAACAAGCTTAAAATTCCGCTTCCTTCACGAACCAACACAACCCCTGCCCGTTTAAGGGATACAGCGGAGACCGAGGCCATCGTGATGTAGGAGAGCAGCAGTGGCGGCGTGAGTTCTATGAAGCCTTGGATCTTGTCACTACCGCGTTAGAACGCCGATTCGACCAAGAAGGACTGCAAGGCGCTGCCATGAGAGAGCAAACTATTATCGATGTCGCAAATGGAGACTACTCAGGGTTGAATGAGATCACTGCTGCACAGCTCCCCGATCAGATTGACAAATCTCGTCTACATATGCAGCTCACATTGCTGGGTGACCTCTCCAAGACAAAAGGCCTCAAGTCAGCTCAAGATGTTGCTGGATTCATCTGAACACTGCATCCTTAAACAAGGGAGCTACTGAAAGAGGTGGACAAGTTTATTGAACTTTGTCTATGTCTACCTGTCTCCGCCGCTTCCTCTGAGCGGTCGTTCTCCACTCTTCGCCGCCTCAAAATGTGGCTACGGAACAATATGACCCAGAGACGACTGACACACCTAACTTTACTGCACGTCCACAGTGACGTTCTTGATCGGATGGACATTCAGCCACTGATGAAGAGATTTATCGACACCGGAACGGAAGTCTACATTTGGAGTCTTCAAATAGATAAGACATGCATCATTATTCATTTCACTTGACGCTACGTGACGCTGCATTCATCAAAATACTGCTGTGAAAAGTTTACTTATTTTTGTATCAGGTACTGTTACCTAGGTTCGCCCTTACAATGTTGATCATTGTTACCTTCACAGTATCTCCGGACACAGGTGGAAATGCAAGGCGACATTTTGATGTAAATCATTTTAGTTTAATTGATTATTCAAGTCATGTTCTATAAACTTGTTTAAAAAAGGGGTGATCTGCACACATGAAGACAAAAAAAAACTAAAACGTTTAGCCCACACCGTGTTAAACTGTCACTACAACATACAATTGTACAGTTATGTGCCTTTGTATATATAACAGTGTTTCCCACACATAGACTAATTTGTGGCAGTGCGCCACAGATTCAACACCGGCCGCCACACATTGCGTTTGTTTTTAGTTTTTGTAGTTATTTAACGCTATTTAAAACACGCAGCGTATTCGTTCAGCTGCATTTCCTTTCCCTGCTCTCCCTGCGTCTCTGTCACTCATGCGTCTCTCTCACATACACACAGCCCCTCCCCTCCGTGCACACCGCGTCTGTCTCGCGTGTCATGAAAACGAGATCATCCCTGGAAGCGTGGACTAGCCTACTTGGTGCAGAGAAGACGGCTGGCGAAGGTTCACGAAAGGTTGGTATCTCGTGAATATGAGGGGCCGTTTAGGAAATAATTCAGACTGTCCTTACACAAACACATATGAAACACATACACTTTCACGTGAAAGGTTCACACGCATTCACACTACTGAAAATTCGCATCCACATAGGTGAAATGCTGACATTGACACATATGAAACGCATTCACTTTCACATGTGATAGGTTCACGCACGCATTCATACTACTGAAAACTCACATCCACATATGTGAAAAGACACACTCATATATGAAACACCCAAGTTTTATAAGGATGAGTAGGAAGCTTTGAGAATGTAAGTGTGCGAGAACATTTTCACTATATCCGGAAGTCATTTCAGTATATCCGGAAGTTTAGCAAAGGCTGCATCTTCACAACCGTTGCTCTTGAGCTGGCTAAAATATGGATTCTCGAACTTTTTTCTTTTACTCCAGCCATTGCTTGGTGTTAGTAGTAATGAGGAAGACCTGATACAGTTATTCACTGATGCACTGCGTTGCATTGAAGCAATTCAGACGGAGAGGGACGATGTTGCCCTTGAAAGACTATACAGAGAGATGGACGACCTCACTCGGACCGTCAGCGCCATTCTTAGTGTACTTAGTTCTGTCGAAGAGACACACAGGGGTAGCATTACCGCGGTAGAGTCAGTCTACAGGTGCCTCCGAAATGTGTTAAATTATGACACGAGAGAGCTGTGACACCGGCTCCTCCACTTATAAGAAGTAATCGGCCGGGACGCCCTCGATATGACATTTCATCTGCACAAATCCAGCACTGCTTGGCTCTGGGCATGAACTGGCAAAGAATTTCTCGATGTCTTTGCATTGGCTGACGAACGCTTTATAACCACAGAGAGTGTCTCGGAGTTCAACCAATTTCCTACTCTGTCATCTCTGATGCGGCACTTAACCCTCGTGCTGCCTTCGGGTCACATGACCCAAAGGTTCATAACGAACCATCGTTGTGTTTACCCAATTTTACCCAATACAAAAACAAATAAAAATAATTTTCTTTTAACCATTCCAATGTGGGGGGTCTGAGACAGCCCGACAGTTAAAAGAAAATGCTTCACTTTATTTTTTTATGAGGTAAATTTGTCGCAACACCAAGGTGGGTCACAATGACTGATGGGTCAGAATGACCCGAAGATAACACAAGGGTTAACATAATTATCACATCATTTTGCACATTTTACAGAATACCCCAAACGCAGGTGAAGCTTATATCATAGGGAGTCTGCGTTCTCGAAGCCTACGTATCCAACGGTGGTGTGTACGAATGAGCTTACAAGTGGTTGACCCTTAAAGATCCTGTAAAGGGGACCTGGAAACGAGTTTTAAGTTTGCCACACCACAGAATAATGTGTTAGTAACTACCCACCCAAATGCGAATGAAAAAATAACACAGACAATTATGTTAACTTAGGCTTTGAAATCGTGAAAAAATCTGCAGTCTTCTCTGCTTGAGACTGGGGGGGCGTGTCGCCTGAAATAGCTGAAGCTCCGCCCCTCGCTGCCGAGTGCCTACCTCCGACCCAGATAATGGACGCTATGTCAAGTCGAACAAAACCGTATAGAATTAGAATTTATTTGTTCAACGAGTGAAACATACAGATGCATATAAATGAAATGTTCCCCTGAGCTGTAACAGTAAAAATGGACACCAGAGTCAGCAGACAGTGAGCTCTCCAACTAGGCTACTTCTAACACATTAGCTACCATTTCACCAAAATACCATCATTCTAAACCGAGTAGCCTCATATCAATTTAGCGGTTTGCACTAACTCATAGCAGAGATACCTCTGGAAAAGATATCTAGTATAATTATAACAAGCACACAGAACTGAGTGCTTGTTATAATTATGAACTGCTGGCGGCGGTGTATGGTCCAGGTGCGACCGGAGGATGAACGGCCGGAGGGGCGATGCTCGGTACGGCTCAGCGCTGCAAGAGAAGCCGTGTGTTGGTGAACCCCGTCTGTCTCTGGTCCATATTAAAACTGTCCGCCATGAAATGGTCAGTGGCGCAGAGGCGGCTGTTAGAGTTTAACCGAAGCTTTCCATGAGCGTGGCTCTTCACAAAATCTATCCACCTATTTTTCCTTTCATTATCAACAGGGAACTTATGGCGTTGCAGCGCAGCTGGAGTTCTTGCATCCAGGGAAGATGCAGTTGCGGGTGGTGGGAGACATCCTGAAGCTAGCTAGCTAGCCGATGTAAGCTACAATAACAGTACAGCAGGAGGAGCCATTCAGTGATCTGACGTAGATGGGGCGAAATGACGTAGATAGGGCATTTTTTGGCTCCGCCCATTAAAACATGATCTGAAAACGGAAGAGAAACTGTTCTTCGGTCTAACTCCACATTTCAGTGTGACAAAGTTTTAGCGCTTTGCACATGCTTTCAGGAACTCATTTCACACGTATATAATGTACTTAGAAGTAAAACATGGAATTTACTTTACAGGATCTTTAAGACACTGGGGGCCTCATTTACTAACATTGCGATCGCAGCTTAATCTGCGCCTTTGCTCAACCGCAAATAGCGCACTGTGTATTTCCGCATTTTGCGTGGTACTTATCAAACCAGATCCTCGTCGGGCAATCAGCGCCTTACTCCGCCCTTTAGTGTTAAGTGTGTGGGAGTCAGGTGGCTGAGCGGTGAGGGAGTCGGGCTAGTAATCAGAAGGTTGCCAGTTCGATTCCCAGCCGTGCCAAATGACGTTGTGTCCTTGGGTCCTTCACTCTACTTGCCTCGGGGGGAATGTCCCTGTACTTACTGTAAGTCGCTCTGGATAAGAGCGTCTGCTAAATGACTAAATCTAATCTAAATCTAATTAGAGCGCCGTAAAAAGACGGGAGAAATCGCCTGCATGTTACTGCCATCATGGGTGATTTGAGGAAAAGAAAAAGAAGGTTCAGCAAACAGGAGATAGAAATATTGGTTCACGAAATTACAGCTAACATAAACATGTTACAAGGAAGAATACACCTCTCCTCCCATCTCTTTGCGGCACACGCCCACTTTCCCTTATACCCTCCCAGCAGCGGTAATCTGCGTTTTTACTCAAGCGCGCTGCCTTTGTAAATACGGTTTTATGTCTTCACCCGCTATTGTACGCCTGAAATGGGCGCAATCCTGTTAGTAAATGAGGCCCTGGGTCTTCAGAGGCTCGGATGAAGGAAATGTAAAAAGATTTTTGTTTTCCTTTGTACATCCAAACTGAGGAAATGTAATGCTTCGTTCGTTTGCAAGCCATGATGTCTCTCAAGGATAAAAACACTTGCACGGTCGTAGCTCAGTTTCTTATGGGCGGGCCAGATTCTCTGGGCGGGCAAAGCAGAGAGAGGGGAGGTAACCTTCCTCCTTGTGACGTCACAAGGAGGAGATTTTCAAACAGAGCAATTGAGCCTTCATTTTCTCAAAGGCGGAGAAGAACACCCAGGGCTTGGTTTACACCTATCGAAAATTATAGCCACTGGGGGACCAAAGGCAGGCTAGGGGAACTCATATTGTTAAATAACCTCCTAAAGTGAAGTTTTCATGTCATGTCACCTTTAATATCGAGCCCTGAAATGGGACTTGTTAAACACGTTTTTTTATTCATCAGCCCACTTACAATTGACTACGTTACAACATTTATATTGTAGTAGGCCTACTTGATGCAAGTTGAATCTAATCTAGATAGCAATCACACCAGCAACTGCTCAATTTAAGACAAGGAGTTTGGTAAATAGAACAGAATATACAAGGCAACCAATTGCATTCAATAAAACATTTTATTATACAATATGTCCAGTGAGAGGGTCACGTTTGTTTTTAGTGAGTGGACCTGCAATTCCTGCCGAGCGTTGAGAGCTAGCTGGACGATAGGGGAGCCCTTAATCTGCAATTCATTGTTGCTAGTTCTAATCAGATGTACTAGGCTAATAAGAGAAGACTAACTTTGTATGCCAACGAACACCAATAACTAGAACTAATTTGACAGACTATAAACCAACTGACTTCTGGTTATGATACACATGCTCTCTAGCTAGCTTCAGTA
Source organism: Osmerus mordax (assembly GCF_038355195.1). Taxonomy (NCBI): domain Eukaryota; kingdom Metazoa; phylum Chordata; class Actinopteri; order Osmeriformes; family Osmeridae; genus Osmerus; species Osmerus mordax. The sequence continues at coordinate 909,130 of NC_090050.1, read as the reverse complement.
AAGTGTTGCTTACGTTAGATACTAGACCTACAGTCTAGCTCTAACTGCATTTAGAATCTAACAAGCTATAATCTTACGATAAACTTTATCTAAAGCTGGCTATACAAGATAATACTAATAACAATTGTTATGTGGTGGTAGAAATATGAAAAGATGCAGGATTTTCATCAATTTACCAGCTAACTTGCTTCGGAGACACTGAAAATTAATGGGGTTGAACGGTGTAAAATACAATGTTTGGAACTACAGGTCGCATGTGACACGCTTTACTTCCGCATTCCTCGATAACAATGGGAGTCTATGGAAGTGTCACAACTCCCTTTTTATATGGCTCTGGGTGCTGCCATCTTAAATTAGTCAAAAGCAGTCGATTCAAGTTGAACCACCAATCAGAGGCTTTAACCCGGCCCCTGACTTGGTGACGGGTGACGACAGATTTATTTTGCTACAGAAAATTACACCGTGGATAAATGAAAGTATAAATAAAACAAATTGAACAAATGAAAAAGTAAATCACACAATTACATGTAACATTTATATATTTAGTGTCTCATTTTATTAATCTCATTATATAATTATTTCTTTATTTAAGTATTTAGCCATTCAATTATTTAATTATTTATTTATTTAGTTAGTTTTAGCCCCTATAATCCTCCATACTCAACATGTAGCCTACTGTCAGAAAAGTTAAGAATGTAACCTTTTATTCTGTATAAAATGATACTGTGTTTAGCCTTGTGTGTAGAGAGAGGCCACCCCCAAATGAACTATAGGCAAGGGACCAGGCTTAGGTAAAAACGAAGAGCCTTATCTTATCTGAGCATGTCATTTGGTTAGCCTAAGCACGGCCACTTCAAGACGCAGACACGCACGCACTCACACACGCGCAAGATCTATGCAGACAAACGTTGTACCACCATGGGGATTTGTCTCCTTGCGAGCCGACTGCAAGTAATAAACTTTCTTGACTTCTTCACCGACTGACTGTGCAATACTTGATAAAGATTAATATTTCTGACACATACCTTTCTTCTTTTTTATAGTTACTCACCTATAACTGTTTATTAACATTAACTAAATAGAATTACATTGTTATGAAGTGCCCTTTAAGCTGCCCCCTACATGACAGTCCGTGTCCCAAATGGTCTCCTTTCCAGATGCTGTGTCCTACAGTCTGTGTCCACTAGAACATGTGTAGTGGCTAAAATCAGAAGGTTAAAATGTATACAAATATAACTGGTTTATTTAAGCCTGAAGCAAGTTACAATTTGGTGGAGCAATGAAGCAGAGAAGCAATACACAGTAGTATATTTATACGGAAATATTGTGAAACATTTCTCTCCCCTCCCAACTTTCCTCACACAGAAAACTAAAATATCCCAGATGTCCTTCTCTAAGCCGAGCTTGATGCATCTTTGAGATCCATATATGGCAATTAAGATGTATTTTTATTGCAATAAAAAAAAGAAAGGATTGGATGAGGTAACTTCTTCCATAAACCAATTCTACCGCAGAGACGACATCTCCAGACAGGCACCAGGTAAAAAGGATGCTGTCACCATCAGGAAGGGAGGGCTAAAAAGTAAAGTCCAAAAGTGCCACATGACCATGTCCTTAATGGTTCTTCCTCTCAACTACCCTAAAGCAGATGATCCCAGAAGTGAGTGTCGAATGACATTTTTTTGCCACCAGCCATGGCAAAGGTGCAGTGGATGTAGTGGGGGGCACGATGAAGAGAGCCGTCAGCACTGCCGTGCTTAGCAGACAAGTGGTGCAAGTAAATGCAAAGGAATTTGCTGAGACAGCCAAAAGGATCTGCCCAAAACTGGAAGTGTGTCTCATCAACAAAGAAGACATCTTAAAGTTCTGTGGAGAAAATGCCATTGAGAAGCACTGGGAGATGGTGGCACCTCTCCTAGGTACACTAAACGTGCACCATGTTGCTCCACTATCATTGGGCCAGGTGCAATACAGAGCATACTCCTCTGCAACAGAGTCAACTGTCCATACATTGGTCCAGAGCCCTGATTCCTCAGACTCAAGTGAATCAAGTGATGAGCATGAGCTCCAAGCCCACCCATGTGAGCCATCAGAAGACATCAAAACTGGGGATTGCCTGCTCATTACTTACAAGGGCAAGAAGTCCAGCAGGGAGTTTGTCGGGCTTGTAACAGATACCGATTCAGAGGGACTGGAGGTCCAGTTTCTGAGAAGAAATTATGAACTGGGCTTGGTCTATAACCTGCCAACAAAGGAGGACAAGTCGTGGGACAAGTTATCCAGTGTCTTAATCCTTTTGTAGATAATAGGGGCAGGTACCATTTCAAAGACGCTGTACTGGCAGAGTAAGGGAGAGCGAAAGGTACCTGAAAGTACAAGCTGAAGGTTAAAAACAATGTGTTCAACATACAGTATAATGATAAGTATAATAGTGTTTAATAATAAATTACTTTATTCCATTTTGAAAAATGTCCCATTGTGTTTCAATTTACATAATGTGTTAAACAAAAAAAAATCTATGCTATTTTGGCGGCCATCTTGAAAGTCTTCAGAGCCATTTTGCATGGTTTTCTTAATGTCAAAACTAACATTCAGAGTAATGTTAGATGTTCACAAAAGTGCTGTGAAAGTTTTATTGTTGATTTTCCAAACAGATTCTGTGTGTATTTCAGACATGTCACATCCATAACAGAATAATGTCACATCCATAACGCTGGTTTTTCCTCATAAAATTCAACATAAAAGACTACATATTTTTTACATTGCTATTTTTATGTTCAGCCAAGACTCCATGATCATGTTAATATCACACTTTCTACATTAGACATAAAAGTTCACAGAGTTAAAGAAAATTGTAAAGTCTCCAGAAAATGACTGTCATTTTCTATCACATCCATAACGGCTGTTTTTTTTATGATTTTGTGGCAGAAAACTTTATTACATTTTTTGTTTAAATCCTCTATTCTACCCATTGAGTTCTTTGAGAATATGCATTCATTATTTAATCTTGTAATAATTTGTCTTTCACAGTGACATTTTGTTTGAAATTCTGAGTTCAAATGTCACATCCATAACGCTGGAATTGCACAGAATTGGGGTGTAGGCTTGAGCTTGTGAACCAGCGGGTCGTCAGGCAGGCAGGCAGGTACTAGGTACACGGATGATGACATTTACATTTAGTCATTTAGCAGACGCTCTTATCCAGAGCGACTTACAGTAAGTACAGGGACATTCCCCCGAGGCAAGTAGGGTGAAGTGCCTTGCCCAAGGACACAACGTCATTTGGCACAGTCGGGAATCGAACCAGCGACCTTCTGATTACTAGCCCGATTCCCTAACCGCTCAGCCACCTGACTCCCATATGATGATCCTCGGCACAAAGAAAACAGGTTTAGAGAAGGCAATTACTTGAGGGAGGGTCTAGTACCTCTGACCACGATCTGTTAAGGAGTGGTTGGAAAGCCGGGTTGAAGTAATGCAGGATGATGAGGTGCAGGGCGGCAGGTGTGGAGGGTCTAGGTAGGATAACACAGGAGAACCAGCAAGGGGTGTAAAAGTATAGAGTTAGATTAGTTTCATAATTCACAAACAAATGTAACGCGATTCACAAATGTATTTCATGATTCACAAATAAATGTAACGCGATTCAGAAATTTATTTAATGATCGCGCTACATTTAAGCAAGGGGAGTTTCTAAAGCAGAGTAGTGCATTGTGCGCAGCAAGCTTGAAAGATAGAAAGAAAAAAAGGGATATGAATAGGGGCCTGTGCCCCAGAGTTTTATTTCTAACGCCTCTGGTAACATGTTTGCCTTGTAATTGATTTCATTCATTTGCAATGTTATTAAATGCGTATTTCATTTAACCTTACTTTGACCATTCTTGCTCTGCTTTAACCCATAGAGTCAAATAATTGTAATTCTATTTGTATTGGCATTATTTGGTTCATGCTAATACACTGCTCAGTTACCCCTTCCTTTAACCGTAGGGGAATTAGTTTTGGTTGTTTGGCCAATATTTAACCCCCTACAATTTGGTTCCATGAAACAAGTTTACATTTACTGTACATTTATTCATTTAGCAGACACTTTTATCCCAAGCGACTTCCAAGAGAGAGCTTTACAAAAGTGCATAGGTCAATGATAATAAACAACGAGATAGCCCCAAAAACATTGCGGGTAGTCAAAACATGAAGCATACATTCTGAAATTAAATAAGTGCCAATGGGAAGAAACAGAAGAGCATGTAGTTAAACAAATTACAAAATACACAACATCAACCTCAAAAAGTGCAAGAGTGTACCTGCAGGAAAGCAACTGTCACGGGCTTGAAGGTGAGGTACAGGGTGTATTTGTATATTTAGTTAATTGGGTTATTATTTGGTTTGCAGTGGTGTGCTTTGTTTGGTTGCTGTGTTGTTGTTTTGCCTTTTTCTTTTGATAGTGCTGCTACGCTGACGACACGCAGCTGTACCTGTCGTTCCCCCAGACCGATCCGGGGATCTCAGCTAGGATTGAGGCCTGCCTCACAGACATCTCCGCCTGGATGACCGAGCACCACCTCCAGCTGAACCTCGCCAAAACAGAACTTCTCATCATCCCGGCTAAACCCTCCATCTCCCACGATCTCTCAATCACCCTGGGATCTGCGACGGTGACCCCTTCATCCTCTGCCAGGAACCTTGGGGTTACCATGGACGACGAGCTCTCCCTCACGGCCCACATTGCTGCGGTCTCCCGGTCATGTAGATTCACCCTCTACAACATCCGGAAGATCAGGAGATACTTGTCTGAGCACTCCACTCAGCTGCTAGTCCAAGCACTTGTCCTCTCCAAGTTGGACTATTGCAACTCGCTGCTCGCTGGTCTCCCAGCATGTGCAACCCGCCCTCTTCAGAGGATTCAGAACGCAGCGGCCCACCTGGTCTACAATCTACCCAGACGCTCCCATGTTACCCCGCTCCTCATCTCTCTCCACTGGCTACCTATCATGGCCCGTATCAGATTCAAGACCCTGGTATTGACCTTCCGAGCAGTGAACGGGACTGCACCCGTCTACATCAAGTCTCTCCTGCAGCCTTACACCCCCACCCGTCACCTACGGTCTTCTTCAGACAACCGCCTGGTGGTCCCACCGCTCAAGACCGCCCGGTCCCAAAACAAGCTCTTCTCCTGTCTGGCCCCCCAGTGGTGGAATAAACTCCCAACCTCCATCAGAGATACTGACTGTCTCTCCACCTTCAAGAAAAGGCTCAAGACGCACTTGTTCCGGGAGTACAACGGTACTTAGGAATGGTTTGCTTGACCCGATGTCAGTTTCCTCAAGGATCACAATGACTCTTGCTTAGAGACTTGTTGCTCTTGTGGTTAGTGGTAATTGTTTTAAATTTTTGTTCTCGCTGTGATATATTGTTTTTACTACGGTTGCTTGCTTTTTTTCCACAGGTACACTTGCACTTATAGCGGTTCATGTTGTTTAATTGTAACTTGTTTAACTACATGCTCTTATGGTTCTTCCCTTTGGCACTTACTTTGGTTGTTCACAATGTGTGCTTCATGTTTTGGCTACTCGCGATGTTTTTTGGCTATCTTGTTGTTATGATCAGTGACCTATGCACTTTGTAAAGCTCTCTCTTGGAAGTCGCTTTGGATAAAAGCGTCTGCTAAATGAATAAATGTAAATAGTGGAGCTGTACCTCCGGAATCACCGAGTCTAATTGATAATAAGGGAAGGGACTAATTGGAGCGCAGTTGGGGCGGGCTACCTGGCCTATAAAACGAGGAAATCACGGAGAAACAGGAGAGTCACAGAGAAACAGAGAGGTAACGGAGAAACCGAAGACATTGCTGGAACCGAGTTACTCAGAGGACCGAAAGGAAGTGATCCGGATTACGGAGGGAGACCTACGGACGTGGCTAGCAGTCAGCACACCCGGACGACGCCGTGAGACCGAGACATTCTCTTTTAGACTTTTAAAGACGTTTTCGAAAGCCCTGGATATACCTTTTATTACCAATTAAACTACGACATTTACATAGTATGGTTGTCGGCTGTTCCTTTGGTTGCGCACACGGGTTCCTCCCTCTCAGAACGAACCAAATAAGTTCCTAAGACTTAAAACTAGGTGGCGTAGTCGGCTCAGCACTACACGTCGGCCACACAAGCAACAATAGTATAATTCACAGCGAGTACAAGTAGTTAAATCAGTTACAACTAACCTACAAGTGCAACAAGTCCCTCAGTAAGTGTTGTTGTGTTCCTGGAGGAAATACACTAACATCAGAGGGCTATTGCACGAAACCAAGATAAGGGATTAAGCCGGGATATTCAAATTATCCTGGATGAATTAAGTTTTGACTTGGTTGCACGAAAGCAGGTAGAATTCAACCCAGCCAAGTAACATACAACAATAACAGCCAGGCTAAGATTAATTCTGGAGTCATGTGTTAAATCAGCTGCCGTTCTGATCCGAAATAAACGTGTTTAACAGTTATTCCGTTGTCTTCTGATTTATTTTTATTAACATGCATTACTTGTCACTATTTCTGTCACGAGTTTGATTTTAAACACTACTATTGCAGTTGTTTAGATGGTTAGAAGTGGTTGATGATGTTGCAACGGTGATTTCAATTAAGTCAGTGATGAGGGCGATATACAAATTCCCATTCACCTGTTTCTTCTTGCACCATGGCATGCCCATTTCAAAATGACGTTTTGGACGAAGAAGCACTGATACGAGACGTGCTTTCAGACGTGAGAGGGTGTTTCGGGACAGATCAGACCCTTTAGCTTTTCCCGACGAGTACCTGCATGAGAGATACTGGAGATGGAAATCGTTATTTGTGCAGACTGCTGGGTCCCAAAATTCAGCACCGCACAGGCGAAGCCATGCTCTCACCATCCTACAGATGGTCCGTGTGGCACTGCGCTTTTTTGCAAGCGGCATGTTTTTATATTCCGTGGGAGATGCCGAAACTGTAAATAAAGGCACTATTTGCCAAAGGCTACATGGCTGAAGACGATTTTCAGGTAAAAACGTTTGTCAGTTATGCAATTATGTTCTGTGGCTTTTATAAATGTTACAGTTTGGGTGTGGGTAGGGAAGCACTAGTAATCTTCAGGGTTGGTTATATGTGGCGGTCAGCTAGCAAGATCTTCAAGCCATGTCGAATCAAATGCTCCGTTTGCCTTCTATTTTGAGTGCTGCAGCAGCCCAAACAATTGATCAATGAAGTCAGGCTGTTAAACTTAAAAAAAACTTGTTGAGAAGTTAGGCTAATAATGTAGTCTAGTAGTTAAACTGATTTATCTGTTTGAAACAGTCGAGTTGAGCGTTGGTGTTTCCCTCATGCACCACAATATAATTAGAATTAAACTTGAGTGGAATCTTTGAATGCCGTTTTCTCCCTTATAATTTTTTAGGGTTAGGGTTAGGGTATGTTGTGGTATGTAAGGTATACCTTACATACCACAAGAGTCAGAAGCTGTTAAAATAAATCTGTGATCAAATCTGTTCTAAACATACATTATGAACAGTGGCGATTTTAGACCCTTTTTAGGGGGGCTCAAACAATTTCATCTCAGCACCCCTAAAATAATAATATTTTAAAAATTTAAAATAAACATTATTATTGTTTATTATCATTTGATGCTGGTAGTTCATGAAGAAAGGGAAATCCTTAGTTTTTTCATTCATTCAATATTTTGCATAATAATAAATAAATGTATTAATTGTTATCCAGTGAAATTAGGGATTTATTAGCAAGGGGGTTTAACACTTTTGCAAGGGACTGTATTCATGTCACATTCTAATTGGGGGCTGAGCACCACTAAAGGTCTGATCCTAGAATCGCCCCTGATTATGAATAATGTTACTGATGAGCTGTCCAATGCACCCTGATTGTCATCCATTGTTGAAGAGTACAGACACACATTTTCTGTATTTACATTTCAGTCACTGGAGCGGTTCGCAACCGAATGCGAAGCGGCTGGGATGGGAATCAGCACCTCCAAATCTGAGGCCATGGTTATCGACCGTAAAAGTCGATCTACGTTCCTACCCTCACCTATGGCCATGAACTGTGGGTAGTGACCGAAAGAATGAGATCGTGAATACAAGCGGGTGTCTGGGCTCTCCCTTAGAGATAGGGTGAGAAGCTCGGTCATCCGGGAGGGGCTCAGAGTAGAACCGCTGCTCCTCCGCGTCGAGAGGAGCCAGTTGAGGTGGCTCGGGCATCTGATAAGGATGCCTCCTGGACGCCTCCCTGGAGAGGCCCCAGGGAAGACCCAGGACATGCTGGAGGGACTATGTCTCTCGGCTGGCCTGGGAACGCCTCGGGGTCCCCCAGGAATAGCTGGTGGAAGTGGCCGGGGAGAGGGAAGTCTGGGCCTCCCTGCTTAGGTTGCTGCCCCCGCGACCCAACCCCCGGACAAGCGGCAGATGACGACGACAACATTTCAGTCAAGGGTCATAAAACTGGATGGTTCTGAAACAAAGAGGTGGATTGTCCATTTTACAAGATGATAGCCTGATAACAGGGTAGTTTACACACTTCTCCTACCTCACTGTTGCTGTAATTACAAACTGCCAGACTGTATTATATCCTTCACGTTAGTTTAGATTCTATTTCAAATCAAAATGTATTTGTATAGCCCTTTTTACACGCAAGCATGTAACAGAGGGCTTCACATATGCCCATAGAACTGCCCCTCAACCAACCTAAACCCTCAGGGAAGACAAGGAAATACTCCCAGAAAAACTCACTACAGGAGAAAAAACTGAAGAAACCTTGGGAGGAGTAATTCAGTGAGGGATCCCCTCACTGAATTGACGGTTGGTGAAAGAGAGGAGCAGGACACTTGCGTAATTCATTACACTTGCGTAATCTGCAGTGTTTCTATAATACAAATTTATACTTTCACTAGGCACTTTACACACTGTCACTTTCAGCTACTGGTTGAACATTCACTAGTTCTTCCACACACTTCTAAGCTACCAAGAAGTTACATTCACTAGTTCTTCTACATACACACTTTTCAGCTTCCAGGAAGCTAGATTCACAGGTAATCTTTGAGTAAATGGGAGTAAAAAATAAATTCTGTGCCCTCATTTATCACAAGTTGGAGTCCTC